>NC_069500.1:970237731-970500231 GCF_027579735.1 Bombina bombina | reverse complement strand
TTATACATGTTCCAGGAAGATCAATATTTGAGGAAGATCAATATCAATCAATATCAGGGAGTCCATCACAATTTAGTTAATACTTTCATTGTTTACTTATTTATGAACATTGTTTATACCTAGTTCTCTATTATTTGACTCTCAGCAAGATATGACGTCCTGTTATAATAATATATTGTTAAACAAAACTGAGGTTCAACTTGATACTCTAGACAACCTTATATAAAAAGAAGGAAGCAGTCAGACAGGAACGAACAACAGCTCAATGCGGTTAGCACCTGGGAGTAGTTTCTTTTTGCCAAATTGTGCTTTTCACAGAGGAAAACTTTCCTAAAATATATCAGTCTGATCCTGCCTAACAAGGTCAGTCCAGCCCGAAATACCAGGGAATTTTTATCAGAAAAAGGGAAATGGTAACCCCAGACAGTTGTTTCGGCCTCCTTTGGGCCTCGTCAGTGAGATGCAGCCATATCCCTCTAAGCACATTGGGCAAGGAGTCCATGTCTGGTTTCCCCCATCACCCTTAGAGATACTTTATCTAGGGTTATAATACAAATATACGCTGAAAGAGAAGCAATCTGCCAGGAATGAACAACAGCTCAGTGGCTTGCTCTATGGACCGGTTACCACCTGGAAGTAGCTTCTTTTACCCCAATTGTGCTTTTCACAGAGGAAAACTTTCTTGAAGTATATCAGTCTGATCCCGCCTAACATGGTCAGTCCAGTCCCAAAATACCAGGCAATTTTCCTGTAGGAAGTAAATTTCAAGGAGGTGCTTTATGGTAAGTGGCTCATCTTAGGGGGAAATAGTTTAAAATCAGGATTTAAGCTTAAGGGGGTAGTTATTAGGGATATGCGAAATGTGTTTATATTCGAATTCGAATGTTAGAATGAATGTTATTGTAGAAATTTGATATACAAAATCAAATGTTTATACGAACGAATATTCTTAAAAATTCTATAATTGAATGCTATTTACAGTTTTCGAATGTTATTTTCGAATTAGAATGTTCATAATTAAATAGAATGTCCACATTCGAAATTTCGAATGTAACATTCTATTTAACAAATACTATTCAGAAGTTCAATAATGTGGTAGAGAATTTAGTAAATTGATACATAATAGATAGAAATATATCAATTTGAATGTTTCTATTTAGAATATTGCATAATCTGAGTATTACATTTAAAGAAAGCATTAGAAATACTATTACAAATATACAAATTCTAATTTTTCAAATTTGAATATTGCATTATTTGCCCATCCCTAGTAGTTATATGTTAGCTTTTAATTACAAGAAGGAGTTTTTGTGTGGGGAGCTAATTTCAGGGTGTGATATTTTTAGCAAAGAAGGTTAATTTTAGGCCAAAAGTTTTAGCTCTGGATTTATTGCCATGCCTCATGTTCAAAACTGTGCAAAAAGGACATAAACCATGACATGATTTCATGTCCATTTCAGTTTTCGAAGAGACAGATTTCTTGCAGCATACATGTGTTAGCTTGTATGATAGCTTTTACTGATCATAGTGTATATGTACAATGTACATATATGTTGTTTACCTGCATTCAAACCTCATGCATGATCAGAGAACATACATTGTGTTGCTGATGGCTCAATTTTGCATCAAAGGCAGCAAACATATGCCTCTGTTGGCTCTCTGAGCAGGCACGGAATTTGAATTGAGGCGCATGAGGCATATTTGCATATGCTCTGTGCGCAGTAAAAGCTCTCACTGGAATAGTCATGACTTTTACTAGAAGCATTTTTGCTAATACATGAGTATCTCAAAAGTACTTTTCAGACCTGCAATGCATTTACGTGCTTTCACTGTCAATGCTCCAGTCCACATTAGATATTTTTAGAGAGGTGTCGGAATATGCTTCTATGTCCTTTTAAACAGGTTCTTAATGATTATTTTTTTAGGAACTTTAACTGTAGCAGAAAATTCTTTGCTTTCTAGTTTTAGTTTCAACTCCTAGAACAACATCCCCAGTTACACTGAAAACATAATACCTGTCTAAAGGTCAAAGATCTTCTACTAAAACATCCACTGGCGAAAACTGCATTTCTATAAGCCAGATTAATTAACAGTAAAAGGTTACATATCCATATCAAAGCAGAGGGCTTACCAGTTCCAGTGTAAGCTCTGAGCAGGGACTAAAAATATACAACATCCTACCGGGGATGAAGGGATTAACAGCAGCAATGCAGGATTGTGGGAAAACCCTTTTGTGCTCTACAGCCTGTTGTATTTCCTAGGTTGCTGGATAACTGATGGAACCAATGTGTCCAAAACAGTGGCACTTAATAGTAGTTTTTTCATCATCTGATTTGCAAATATTTATGTATTTATTTAAAAATATATATATTTGTATTGAATTTTTATTTATTTATTTAGTATGCAGAATATTTATGAATGTAGCAGAAACACACATGCATATACTATATGCTGTACTGATACGTTTAATGCATAGTATAAATGTGCAAATAAAGGAACATGAAACCACACATTTTTCTTTTGTGTTTCAGATAGAGCATAGTATTTAAAAAAAAAATCCTGTTGATTTATTTTATCACATTTACTTAATTATTTTGTTATCCTTTGATGTAAAGCAGGTTAGGTTCAGGAGCGTGCACATATCTATGGAACTATATCCAGCAGTTTTGTAATACTGAGCAATAGATGGCAGCAGTGTTTGAAGCCATGTAATGCTTCAGATATGTGTACACTGCCTAACTAGGTATGCTCTTCAACAAAAAATAGAAGAGAGTACCACGAGAACTTAGCAAATGGAAACTTTGTTTAAATGATGTGCTCTTTCTGAATCACAGCAGAAAAAAATGTGGGTTCCATGTTCCTTTAAGTGCTGCATTGTAAAAGATCTGCATTCAAAATAAATGTTTTAAAATAATTTAAAACTGTAATTGTTAGTTGTTGTTTCAAAGTAGTGAGTAAATAAAATCATAACAATATACTCACTAGAATACATTTGTTTGCTGGCTATTCTGTGTGTTGTGTTAGATTTATATGTGGTCTTTGGACTTTGCAACCAGGCTTGTCTGGGGTTAAATGACTTAGTCACTGGATATAGACCTAGCTTTCTAAAAAAGTGTCAGGTGTGCACCCAGAATAGTGAGTTCTGCCAGTAACATGGGATGTGCGCACTCTATTTAATAAATCATTTAACGGGCCACCCTGGAACTCTATGGCACCGATGATCGAAAGTGCTGCAAGGTAGCAAAATATTCAAAAGGAATCAGTTGCGATCTCGGAAAAGAAGGAAAAATATTCAAAAGGGCCGACAGTACTGTTTAAAGGCAGCATTGCCAAGAGTTATTTTACCATACATATCTGTGGGTGTTGGTGCTTCTCTTATAGAAAGTGTAATGTAAATGATCCCTTTACCCAATACTGTATGACAATACAATTTACAGCAGAAACCCAACCCCTGTTTTTAGGATACAATAGTGAATAAAACATATCAATAATATACCTATGGTAGCTGGGGGGTTTGTGGGTACATTATATATGTATTTACAGTGTTAACTGTATATGTATTGTATAGTATAATGTTATAATTTATCATGTCTGCAATCCACTGTTAATAAATACAAAAAAACAAATAAAAAACATAATTTATGCTTACCTGATAAATTTATTTCTCTTGTGATGTATCGAGTCCACGGATTCATCCATACTTGTGGGATATTCTCCTTCCTAACAGGAAGTGGCAAAGAGAGCACCCACAGCAGAGCTGTCTATATAGCTCCTCCCTTAGCTCCGCCCCCCCAGTCATTCAACCGAAGGCTAGGAAGAAAAAGGAGAAACTATAGGGTGCAGAGGTGACTGAAGTTTTTTAAAATAAAAATATACTGCCTGTCTTAAATAAACAGGGCGGGCCGTGGACTCGATACATCACAAGAGAAATAAATTTATCAGGTAAGCATAAATTATGTTTTCTCTTGTAAGATGTATCGAGTCCACGGATTCATCCATACTTGTGGGATACCAATACTAAAGCTTTAGGACACGGATGAAGGGAGGGACAAGACAGGTACCTTAAACAGAAGGCACCACTGCTTGTAGAACCTTTCTCCCAAAAATAGCCTCCGAAGAAGCAAAAGTATTGAATTTGTAAAATTTGGAAAAAGTATGAAGCGAAGACCAAGTCACCGCCTTACAAATCTGTTCAACAGAAGCCTCATTTTTAAAAGCCCATGTGGAAGCCACTGCTCTAGTAGAATGAGCAGTAATTCTTTCAGGAGGCTGCTGGCCAGCAGTCTCATAAGCCAAACGGATGATGCTTTTCAGCCAAAAGGAAAAAGAGGTAGCCGTAGCCTTTTGACCTCTCCGTTTACCAGAATAAACAACAAACAATGAAGATGTTTGACGGAAATCTTTAGTTGCTTGTAAGTAGAACTTTAAAGTACGAACCACATGAAGATTGTGCAACAGACGTTCCTTCTTTGATGAAGGATTAGGACACAGTGAAGGAACAACAATCTCCTGATTGATATTCCTATTAGAAACAACCTTAGGAAGAAACCCAGGTTTGGTACGCAAAAGCACCTTATCTGCATGGAAAACAAGGTAAGGTGAATCACACTGCAAAGCAGATAACTCAGAAACTCTTTGAGCCAAAGAGATAGCTACTAAAAACAAAACTTTCCAAGATAGAAGCTTAATACCTATGGGATGCATAGGTTCAAACGGAACCCCTTGAAGAACTTTAAGAACTAAGTTTAGGCTCCATGGCGGAGCAACAGGTTTAAATACAGGCTTGATCCTGACCAAGGCCTGACTAAACGCTTGAACGTCTGGGACATCTGCCAGACGTTTGTGTAAAAGAATAGACAAAGCAGATATTTGTCCTTTTAAGGAACTAGCTGATAATCCCTTCTCCAATCCTTCTTGCAGAAAGGACAATATTCTAGGAATCCTAATCTTACTCCATGAGTAACCCTTGGATTCACACCAATAAAAATATTTGCGCCAAATCTTATGATAGATCTTCCTGGTGACAGGCTTTCTAGCTTGAATCAGGGTATCAATGACCGACTGGCTTTGATAGAATCAGGCGTTCAATCTCCAATCAGTCAGATGCAGAGAAATTAGATTTGGATGCGTGAATGGACCTTGGATTAGAAGGTCCTGCCTCATTGGCAGAGTCCACGGTGGAACCGATGACATGTCCACTAGGTCTGCATACCAAGTCCTGCGTGGCCACGCAGGCGCTATCAGAATCACTGAAGCTCTCTCCTGCTTGATTCTGGCAACCAGACGTGGGAGGAGAGGAAACAGTGGAAATACATAGGCCAGATTGAATGACCAGGGCACTGCTAAAGCATCTATCAGTACCGCCTGGGGATCCCGGGACCTGGACCCGTAATGAGGAAGTTTGGCATTCTGACGGGACGCCATCAGATCCAATTCTGGTGTGCCCCATAGCTGAGTCAGCTGGGCAAATACCTCCGGATGGAGCTCCCACTCCCCCGGATGAAATGTCTGACGACTTAGGAAATCCAAATCCCAGTTCTCTACCCCTGGGATATGGATTGCTGAGAGATGGCAAGAGTGATCCTCCACCCATCGGATAATTTTGGTTACCTCCATCATAGCTAGAGAACTCGTGTTCCTCCTTGATGATTGATATAAGCTACAGTCGTGAAGTTGTCCGACTGAAATCTGATCAATTTGGCCGCAGCTAGCTGAGGCCACACCTGAAGCACATTGAATATTGCTCTCAGTTCTAGAATGTTTATCGGGAGTAGAGTTTCCTCCCAAGTCCATAACCCCTGTGCTTTCAGGGAGTTCCAGACAGCACCCCAGCCTAGCAGGCTGGCATCTGTCGTTACTTTGAGCCACTCTGGTCTGCGGAAACACATTCCCTGAGACAGGTGGTCCTGAAACAACCACCAGAGAAGATAATCTCTGGTCTCCTGGTCCAGGTGCAGTTGAGGAGATAAATCTGCATAATCCCCATGCATAGTTGCAGCGGTCTGAGGTGTAGGCGGGCAAAAGGAACTATGTCCATTGCCGCTACCATGAGTCCGATTACCTCCATACATTGAGCCACTGATGGCTGAGGAATGGAATGAAGAGCTCGGCAAGTGGTTAAGAGTTTTGATTTTCTGACCTCCGTCAGAAATATTTTCATTTCTACCGAGTCTATCAGAGTCCCTAGGAAGGAAACTCTTGTGAGAGGGAAGAGAGAACTCTTTTTTATGTTCACCTTCCAACCGTGAGATCTCAGAAAAGCCAACACGATGTCCGTGTGAGACTTGGCTAGCTGGAAAGTCGACGCCTGAATCAAGATGTCGTCTAGATAAGGCGCCACTGCTATGCCCCATGGTCTTAGAACCGCCAAAAGGGACCATAGCACCTTTGTGAAAATTCTGGGAGCTGTGGCCAACCCGAAGGGAAGGGCCACGAACTGGTAATGCCTGTCCAGAAAGGCGAATCTGAGGAATTGATGATGATCTCTGTGAATAGGGATGTGTAGATACGCATCCTTTAAATCCACGGTAGTCATAAATTGACCCTCCTGGATCAACGGTAGAATAGTTCGAATAGTCTCCATCTTGAATGATGGTACTCTGAGGAATTTGTTTAGAATTTTGAGATCCAAGATTGGTCTGAAAGTTCCCTCTTTTTTGGGAACCACAAACAGGTTTGAGTAAAACCCTAGCCCTTGTTCCGCTTTTGGAACTGGGCGAATCACTCCCATGGTATGTAGGTCTTCTACACAGCGTAAGAACGCCTCTCTCTTTGTCTCGTTTGCAGATAATTGAGAAATGTGAAATCTCCCCCTTGGAGGGGAGTCTTTGAAGTCCAGAAGATAACCCTGGGTAACAATTTCTAAAACCCAGGAATCGTGAACATCTCTTGCCCAAGCCTGGGCAAAGAGAGATAGTCTGCCTCCTACTAGATCCGGTCCCGGATCAGGGGGCTACCCCTTCATGCTGTCTTAGAGGCAGCAGCAGGCTTCTTGGCCTGTTTACCCTTGTTCCAAGCCTGGTTAGGTCTCCAAACTGACTTGGATTGGGCAAAATTCCCCTCTTGCTTTGCAGCAGGGGAAGCTGAAGAAGGACCACCCTTGAATTTCCGAAAGGAACGAAAATGATTTTGTTTGGTCCTGATTTTATTTGTTCTATCCTGAGGGAGGGCGTGGCCTTTCCCTCCAGTGATGTCTGAAATAATCTCTTTTAGTTCAGGCCTGAATAGGGTCTTTCCTTTGAAAGGGATGTTCAAAAGTTTAGATTTTGATGACACATCAGCAGACCAGGACTTAAGCCATAACGCCCTGCGTGCTAAAATGGCAAAACCTGAATTCTTTGCAGCTAATTTAGCCAGTTGGAAAGCGGCATCTGTAATGAAAGAATTAGCCAACTTAAGGGCCTTAATTCTGTCCATAATATCCTCTAATGGAGTCTCCATCTGAAGAGCCTCTTCTAGAGCCTTGAACCAGAAAGCAGCTGCAGTTGTTACAGGAACAATGCAAGCAATAGGTTGGAGAAGAAAACCTTGATGAACAAAAATTTTCTTCAGGAGACCCTCGAATTTTTTATCCATAGGATCTTTGAAAGCACAACTGTCTTCGATAGGTATAGTTGTGCGCTTAGCCAGAGTAGAAATAGCTCCCTCCACCTTAGGAACTGTCTGCCACGAGTCCCGCATGGTGTCAGATATGGGAAACATTTTCTTAAAAACAGGAGGGGGAGCGAACGGAATACCTGGTCTATCCCACTCCTTAGTAACAATATTCAAAATCCTCTTAGGGACTGGAAAAACATCAGTGTAAACAGGAACCTCTAAGTATTTGTCCATTTTACACAATTTCTCTGGGACCACTATAGGGTCACAATCATCTAGAGTCGCTAATACCTCCCTGAGCAATAAGCGGAGGTGTTCAAGCTTAAATTTAAAGGCTGTCATATCAGAATCTGTCTGAGGGAGAGTCTTTTCTGAATCAGAAATTTCTCCCTCAGATAACAAATCCCTTACCCCTACTTCAGAACATTGTGAAGGTATATCGGATACGGCTACTAAAGTGTCAGAGGGCTCAGCATTTGTTCTTAACCCAGAGCTGTCACGCTTTCCTTGTAAACCAGGTAGTTTGGATAAAACCTCTGTGAGGGTTGTATTCATAACTGTGGCCATGTTACTGGTTGTGACACTTGGGGAGAACTAGATGTTAAACCGTCATTTCCATCTGTCTGAGAATCATCTATTGCAATACTTTTAAGTGCTAAAATATGCTCTTTATAATTTATAGACATATCAGTGCAATTGGGACACATTCTAAGAGGGGGTTCCAGAATGGCTTCTAAACACATTGAACAAGGATTTTCCTTGGTGTCAGACATGTTAAACAGGCTAGTAATGTAACAAGCAAGCTTGGAAAACACTTTAATCAAAGCAAATAACACTTAGAAAAAAACGGTACTGTGCCTTTAAGAGAAAAAAAGCTGCACAAACTCTGCAAAACAGTGTAAAAAAGCAGTAAACTCAACATAATGTTTACAGTAGCATCATAAAGCCTTAGTAACTTTGCACAACTATGCAAATAAACAATTAACCCCTTAATGTAAAAACCGGATTGACAAAACGTCAAAACCGGTAAAAAAACGTTCAGCACCCTGCCACAGCTCTGCTGTGGCGCCTACCTGCCCTTTAGGAACGATTTGTGGGGAAAAAAAACTTCTTTACAGCCCTCAAACACAGTAGGAACCTCTGGAGAAGCAGCTGGATGTCTCTGAGGAAAAGAAACTGCGCAACTGAGGCGCAAAAATAGGCCCCTCCCACCTCACTCGATGTAATGGGGCCTAAGAAAACACAACAGAGTGTTTCTTAAACTAGCCATGTGGGTTAATAACCCATAAACAAGCCACAATGACCCCTTAAAGTCCCTCAAAAAACTTTATATTTGCAATAAAAACAAAAACGTTTTTTCCTATCAGTGTCACCAGTAACTAATGAGCCCTTTATGCAAGCTGGGATTCCTATAAATTTCTGAATACAGCTTACCCTTCCCTCATGGGGATATTGCCAGCCTTTTCTAGGAATAACACAGTCTGTCTAGAAAAAAATAGACTGAACATACCTTAATGCAGTTTAGTCTGCAACCGTTCCCCCAACTGAAGTTTTCCTGTACTCTTCAGCACTTGTGAGAACAGCAGTGGATCTTAGTTACAAAATGCTAAGATCATTATCCTCCTTGCAGAAATCTTCATCCCTTTTCTGCCAGAGAGTAAAAAGTATACACCGGTACCATTTAAAATAACAAACTTTTGCTTGAGAAAATAAAAACTAACATTTTTGTCACCACACTCACTTTACCCTTCCTAGCAGTTAAGCAGGCAAAGAGAATGACTGGGGGGTGGAGCTAAGGGAGGAGCTATATAGACAGCTCTGCTGTGGGTGCTCTATTTGCAACTTCATGTTAGGAAGGAGAATATCCCACAAGTATGGATGAATCCGTGGACTCGATACATCTTACAAGAGAAACTTCCTATTAAAATTATAAGAGCTGCGGGATAGTATAGTATAATGTTCTAATATGTATGTACTGTAAGACAGAATGCACATTCTCAATATTCATATTTACATTACAATGAAAATATGCAATCACAATTTTCATATTTCACAAAATTCCAATCATAATTTGGCATTTTCAGATTTCATAATATTGAGAACGTGATTGCGCGATTGTCTTTTACTTATAAAATTGCTATCGCACTGTAGCAAATGTTCTATATTAATATATATCTATACATACATTTATAGATAAAAGATATACAAGGAACAAAGGGTATTGTAGGCTTTAAATAGTAAAAACAGTTTCTTTAATAGTCCCACATAGGGTTTAAAATAATCAAGGAGGTTACAGCAAGGGTTTCACAGCACAGATGAGCATTGAAATGCTGACATGTTTCGGCCAGCGGCCGTAATCGTAGCTAATCAATGCATCTGCAGTACAAATATTTAAAAGCAGAGCTCATTCACAATTGGTTAACAAGTAATCCTATCAGATACCTGCCAAAAAAGGTGTGTTGCGGTCACAAAAGTGTGGACTAATAATTAATTAATTACCCCTCTCATTATGATGCTATTACTGACAAAATGCCTGGGTATCAATAAATAGAGATAACATACAACTTCATCATATATGTTTAAAGGAATATTCTCCCGAATTGATATAATTGAATAGAGGCAATAAACTGTATAAACAGCAAAGGTAGTAGAAAATAAGTAATAATAAATGAAGATATTAATATCTCACACAGGTGCACCATACTAGACTTCTAAAAATATGTATGTGCATATTCAATGTTGAATTTGGAAGATAAATAGTAAAGTGTAATAGATACATGTGTATTCATGCTTATATGAAAGCTGAATTGTATTATCATGTGCTAAAGGAATTTGTTCCCCACAATTATCCATATGGATTTCAAAGCATGCAGAGTATCAACCTATGATTACTTCATATTAAAATCACAAATTTTCCCTACCTATCGAGATGTTCTATTATGAAAATGATATTGATTAAGATAATAAAAAAAAAAAACCCCGAAGGTATGGAACTGAAGATATGGAAATGAGTAATGGAGAGACTAAATCTCCACACTGGATAGAAGGTGCATATATATATATATATATATATATATATATATATATATATATATATTTTTTTATACAAGGGATAGGGTGCACACAGATAGGATAAAAGGGTAAAGCGTATTGTGCTGGCAATCCTAAATGAATATAAACAAATTAGTTAGAAAAGAGCTCTAACATATCAGAAGAGCTAAAGCGGATACCTGGCCGCACCAAAACACCCCTACAGTATACTAAGGAATGACATCCTAAACAGGTGTGCTGAACATATACATTTTAATAAAAACATAGCCAAAAAAGGTACATGCTGAGAATGATGGCAACAACAAGATTACAGCACACAAACATATAGCAAGCGTAGTGCACTACTGACAACTGTGAGCTAGCATATGCAGGATTAATGTTAACTCATGAGAAAGTCCATCCTTAATGCCGGGCACTTGAGTGTTAAAAACACGCTCCGGTTTTTAGATTAGACAGAATACCGTCCTTGATATCTCATTAGTGTGTATTTGATCCGGTACCGGATTAGAGAATGTAATATGAGAGTCCAAGAATGGTACTAGTACTGTTGCAAGCTTGATCCCATGTGCAAATGACAACTCAAACTTCAAACTTTCAGTGTGCAAGACTTATTACTGCATGGCTTACCTCCGCTCTCTTCACACACTCTACGGTATTACCTGACAGGATCTCATCCGTGGTGTGGCTTACAGCGATGTATTCCGCCTATGCAGCTCTTCACTTGCTAGGTTGTGTTCACTTGATATCGTCAGATTCACAGCATATCCACCCTTTTTTGGCTATGTTTTTATTAAAATGTATATGTTCAGCACACCTGTTTAGGATGTCATTCCTTAGTATACTGTAGGGGTGTTTTGGTGCGGCCAGGTATCCGCTTTAGCTCTTCTGATATGTTAGAGCTCTTTTCTAACTAATTTGTTTATATATATATATATATATATATATATATATATATATATATATATATATATACATACACAAAGGGTATCTTCATGTATGTATTAATCTCAACACACACCTATACATATATATATTTCAGAGATTGAACAGCAGCATAGAAATGTATATGCATGCAGTATTCAGTATACTACAATAGTATACGGCTATCCATACCTGGATAATAATAATCATAAGGTATCTAAGACTCCACTATTTCTCCACTGACTCAACTAAATATAATCATGTACAGTAATTGCATTAAATCTATTTAAAGATAAGATGTCCAAATAAATGAATTAATAAATTGTGTCCAGAGTAGAATAGGACTTAATCGAAGTCTCATGTGATATTTCGGTTTCAGCATGGCCTCAGTGTTGAGATAAAGAATGATCTTCTATGTGCATGAAGATTATTTATTATATAGTATAATGGGTGTTACTCTATATGAATAAAGGTTATTGATTATTCTGTGTATGCTACTATAACTGATATCTGTCCTATTTCCAGTAGTTGATCAAATCGTATTCTGAGTTAAGGCCTGTGGGGACTCTGGTCACCAACTTAAAAATCCAAAACATCTCTCTTTTTCCTAGAATGCGGTTTCTATTTCCACCTCTAGGAGGTGGATTGACCTGTTCTATTATCTGCCATCTTAAAGAATCAATCCGTTTGCGACAATCTATGCATGTGATGTCGATGTACAGTTCAAACATTTCTCAATTTGATATCTCTCTTTTGCCACTGATGATATAAAATAATCAGCAAATATTCCAAAATCACAAGGTCTACATTTTGATCTCCTACACCTATACATTCCCTTATGTGTCAGCCAAGACCCTTGATTGGATTGCGTTACCTGTGGTAGTTGTGAGGGAGAAAGAATGTTGCCTAGTGTTTTACACTTTCTATATGAGCAGCGTAGTCCATTTCTAACACATTGATCTAATTTATTGTCCGCAGCTAGTAGTCTAAAGTGTTTCTTCACAATGTTGCATATGGCGTTATAGTCTGTGCTAAAGTCTGTTACAAATGTGACTTTAGTAAGATCATCTTTGTTTTTTTCTTTGTTGGATAATAGTACGCCTCTGTCAATCAGATCTACTTGATGTTGAGCTCTATTTATAACATGTTTGGAGTAGCCTCTATCTTTTAAATTTGTTCTCATTGCTTGACTTTGTATCTTGTAGTTCTTATCTAGTGTGCAATTTCTCTTCACTCTTATTAGCTGACCTTTTGCTACTGCAAAGGGAACGTGTTTAGGGTGGCAACTGGTAGCATGGAGTAATGTGTTTTTAGTAATCGGTTTTCTATAGATGTCACAAATAATTTTCCCTCCTTCATCAATTTTCAAACTGAGATTAAGATAGTTTATAGATTCTTTATTTCTTTCTGAAGTGAATTTTAGTCCCACCAAGTTATTATTTATTATTTGTTCAAGGAATTCATCCAGTTTGTTTTCAGGCCCTTTCCATATAAGTAACAAATCATCTATATAGCGTTTGTAAAACGCTATATAGTCTTTTAGTGGGTTTTCATCTCCATAGATGTGGAACAGCTCCCACCAACCCATAAAAAGGTTGGCGTATGAGGGGGCAAATTTTGCCCCCATTGCTGTCCCACACCTCTGGAGATAAAAATCCCCGTCAAATTTAAAATAGTTATGAGTTAGCATGAACTCCACTACTCTTAGAACAAAGTCTGTAAATTCCTTACTGTAGATAGAAAATTTAGTCACAAAGAATGTTATTGCGTTTAATCCCTCACTGTGTGGAATTGCAGAGTACAGGGCTACTACATCTATTGTGACCCATAGGTAGTTTTGTTTGTCCCAATTCAAAGGTTCCATAAGTTTAATGACATGCTTTGTGTCTCTTAGGTAACTCATTAATGACAAAACAAAAGGATTTAGTATAGCATCAAGCCATTGGGAAAGATGTTCCATAATGGAACATATACCGCTAACTATGGGACGTCCTTGTACATTCAAAATTGATTTATGTACCTTGGGGAATGAATGAAAAATCGGTACCACAGGATATTCAATTAGTAGATAGTCATATGTCATTGTATCAATAAAGCCTTCTTCAAGGCCATCATCAAGTAAAGATTTAATTTCCTTCTGATAAAGCTTAGTAGGATCAAAGGTTAGGTGAGAATAGTTGTCTGGATTATTAAGTTGTCTGTTTGCCTCATCCGTATATGTAACTCTATGAAGCACTACTGTGGATCCTCCCTTATCCGCTCTACGTATGACTATATCTTTGTTGGTATTTAATTCATGTATAGCCTGTTTTTCTCAATAAGTTAAATTGTGTGTCTTGTCTTGTGTAGAAACAGACAGTTTTGTTAGATCCATTTCTACTTTTTGATAGAATGTTTCTAAAATTGGACCTCTACTTTGTATTGGGTAAAACTCTGAACTGTTTCTAAAGCCATTGAAACTATTAAAAGTAGGTGAATCACCTTGTGAAGTAGGAATAGACAGAGAAATTAATGTTTGAACATCACATGATTCCTTACGGCTAGATTTAGAGTTTTGTCGGTAAGGACCCGCGTAGCTAACGCTGGCTTTTTTCTGGCCGCACCTTTAAAATAACTCTGGTATTGAGAGTCCACAGAATGTCAGCGTTAGGCTCCAAAAAAGGAGCGTAGAGCATATTTAACGCAACTGCAACTCTCGATACCAGAGTTGCTTATAGACGCGGCCAGCCCCAAAATCGTGCTCGTGCACGATTCCCCCATAGGAAACAATGGGGCTGTTTGAGCTGAAAAAAAACCTAACACCTGCAAAAAAGCCGCGTTCAGCTCCTAACGCAGACCCATTGTTTGCTATGGGGAAACACTTCCTACGTCTGCACCTAACACTCTAACATGTACCCCGAGTCTAAACACCCCTAGCCTTAAACTTATTAACCCCTAATCTGCCGCCCCCGCTATCGCTGACCCCTGCATATTATTATTAACCCCTAATCTGCCGCTCCGTAAACCGCCGCTACTTACATTATCCCTATGTACCCCTAATCTGCTGCCCCTAACACCGCCGACCCCTATATTATATTTATTAACCCCTAATCTGCCCCCCACAACGTCGCCTCCACCTGCCTACACTTATTAACCCCTAATCTGCCGACCGGACCTGAGCGCTACTATAATAAAGTTATTAACCCCTAATCCGCCTCACTAACCCTATAATAAATAGTATTAACCCCTAATCTGCCCTCCCTAACATCGCCGACACCTAACTTCAAACATTAACCCCTAATCTGCCGACTGGAGCTCACCGCTATTCTAATAAATGTATTAACCCCTAAAGCTAAATCTAACCCTAACACTAACACCCCCCTAAATTAAATTAATTAATTAACTCTTATTAAATAAATTATTCCTATTTAAAGCTAAATACTTACCTGTAAAATAAACCCTAATATAGCTACAATATAAATTATATTTATATTATAGCTATTTTAGGATTAATATTTATTTTACAGGTAACTTTGTAATTATTTTAACCAGGTACAATAGCTATTAAATAGTTAAGAACTATTTAATAGCTAAAATAGTTAAAATAATAAAAAATTTACCTGTAAAATAAATCCTAACCTAAGTTACAATTAAACCTAACACTACACTATCAATAAATTAATTAAATAAAATACCTATAATTATCTACAATTAAACCTAACACTACACTATCAATAAATAAATTAAATACAATTCCTACAAATAAATACAATGAATTAAACTAACTAAAGTACAAAAAATAAAAAAATATTTACAAACATTAGAAATATATTACAACAATTTTAAACTAATTACACCTACTCTAAGCCCCCTAATAAAATAACAAAGCCCCCCAAAATAAAAAAATGCCCTACCCTATTCTAAATTACTAAAGTTCAAAGCTCTTTTACCTTACCAGCCCTGAACAGGGCCCTTTGCGGGGCATGCTCCAAGAAGTTCAGCTCTTTTGCCTGTAAAAAAAAAATATACAATACTCCCCCCAACATTACAACCCACCACCCACATACCCCTAATCTAACCCAAACCCCCCTTAAATAAACCTAACACTAAGCCCCTGAAGATCTCCCTACCTTGAGTCGTCTTCACCCAGCCGAGCCAAATTCTTCATCCAAATGGAGCAAGAAGAGGTCCTCCATCCGGTAGAAGTCTTCATCCAAGCGGGGCAGAAGAGGTCTTCCATCCGATTGAAGTCTTCATCCAAGAGGCATCTTCTATCGTCATCCATCCGGAGCGGAGCGGCAGCATCCTGAAGACCTCCGACGCGGAACATCCATCCTGGCCGACGATTGAACGACGAATGACGGTTCCTTTAAATGACGTCATCCAAGGATTCTATCAGCCAATCGGAATTAAGGTAGGAATATTCTGATTGGCTGATGGAATCAGCCAATCAGAATCAAGTTCAATCCGATTGGCTGATCCAATCAGCCAATCAGATTGAGCTCACATTCTATTGGCTGTTCCGATCAGCCAATAGAATGCGAGCTCAATCTGATTGGCTGATTCAATCAGCCAATCAGATTTTTCCTACCTTAATTCCGATTGGCTGATAGAATCCTATCAGCCAATCGGAATTCGAGGGACGCCATCTTGGATGACGTCATTTAAAGGAACCGTCATTCGTCGTTCAGTCATCGGCCAGGATGGATGTTCCGCGTCGGAGGTCTTCAGGATGCTGCCGCTCCGCTCCGGATGGATGACGATAGAAGATGCCTCTTGGATGAAGACTTCAATCGGATGGAAGACCTCTTCTGCCCCGCTTGGATGAAGACTTCTACCGGATGGAGGACCTCTTCTTGCTCCGCTTGGATGAAGAATTTGGCTCGGCTGGGTGAAGACGACTCAAGGTAGGGAGATCTTCAGGGGATTAGTGTTAGGTTTATTTAAGGGGGGTTTGGGTTAGATTAGGGGTATGTGGGTGGTGGGTTGTAATGTTGGGGGGGGGGTATTGTATGTTTTTTTTTACAGGCAAAAGAGCTGAACTTCTTGGGGCATGCCCCGCAAAGGGCCCTGTTCAGGGCTGGTAAGGTAAAAGAGCTTTGAACTTTAGTAATTTAGAATAGGGTAGGGCATTTTTTTATTTTGGGGGGCTTTGTTATTTTATTAGGGGGCTTAGAGTAGGTGTAATTAGTTTAAAATTGTTGTAATATATTTCTGTTTGTAAATATTTTTTTATTTTTTGTAACTTAGTTCTTTTTTATTTTTTGTACTTTAGTTAGTTTAATTCATTGTATTTATTTGTAGGAATTGTATTTAATTTATTTATTGATAGTGTAGTGTTAGGTTTAATTGTAGATAATTATAGGTATTTTATTTAATTAATTTATTGATAGTGTAGTGTTAGGTTTAATTGTAACTTAGGTTAGGATTTATTTTACAGGTAAATTTTTAATTATTTTAACTATTTTAGCTATTAAATAGTTCTTAACTATTTAATAGCTATTGTACCTGGTTAAAATAATTACAAAGTTACCTGTAAAATAAATATTAATCCTAAAATAGCTATAATATAAATATAATTTATATTGTAGCTATATTAGGGTTTATTTTACAGGTAAGTATTTAGCTTTAAATAGGAATAATTTATTTAATAAGAGTTAATTAATTTCGTTAGATTAAAATTATATTTAATTTAGGGGGATGTTAGGGTTAGGGTTAGACTTAGCTTTAGGGGTTAATACATTTATTAGAATAGCGGTGAGCTCCAGTCGGCAGATTAGGGGTTAATAATTGAAGTTAGGTGTCGGCGATGTTAGGGAGGGCAGATTAGGGGTTAATACTATTTATTATAGGGTTAGTGAGGCGGATTAGGGGTTAATAACTTTATTATAGTAGCGCTCAGGTCCGCTCGGCAGATTAGGGGTTAATAAATGTAGGCAGGTGGAGGCGACGTTGAGGGGGGCAGATTAGGGGTTAATAAATATAATATAGGGGTCGGCGGTGTTAGGGGCAGCAGATTAGGGGTACATAGCTATAATGTAGGTGGCGGCTCTTTGCGGTCGGCAGATTAGGGGTTAATTATTGTAGGTAGCTGGCTGCGACGTTGTGGGGGGCAGGTTAGGGGTTAATAAATATAATATAGGGGTCGGCGATGTTAGGGCAGCAGATTAGGGGTACATAAGGATAACGTAGGTGGCGGTCGGCAGATTAGGGGTTAAAAAAATTAAATCAAGTGGCGGCGATGTGGGGGGGGGCCTTGGTTTAGGGGTACATAGGTAGTTTATGGGTGTTAGTGTACTTTAGAGTACAGTAGTTAAGAGCTTTATGAACCGGCGTTAGCCCAGAAAGCTCTTAACTACTGACTTTTTTCTGCGGCTGGAGTTTTGTCGTTAGATTTCTAACGCTCACTTCAGACACGACTCTAAATACCGGAGTTAGAAAGATCCCATTGAAAAGATAGGATACGCAAATGACATAAGGGGATCTGCGGTATGGAAAAGTCGCGGCTGAAAAGTGAGCGTTAGACCCTTTTTTGAGTGACTCCAAATACCGGAGGTAGCCTAAAACCAGCGTTAGGAGCCTCTAACGCTGGTTTTCAAGGCTACCGCCAAACTCCAAATCTAGGCCTAAAAATCTAAGGACATTTCACATAAAGTAATGGAATCTGGTTTGTTTTGGTGACTTAAACTGTTATATGAAGAATCTGTAGTGTCATAAAGATGTTTTTTCAGGGTTATATTTCTGATTAGTTTGTTAACGTCAAGCATGGTATTAAACAAATTAAACCCACATGTGGGGGCAAAATTTAAACCTAAGTTTAATACTTTGTATTGAATATTAGTTAATTCAATACTAGATAAATTGATAACATTGTTATTCACTGGTATTTGGAAGATGTTTTCTGTCCTCTCAGTGGATACCTGTCCTGTTTCTCTATCCCTATCCCTGTTTTGTCTGAGGGTTTGTGAAAACCTGTTCAAATGCGTCTATCTTCTACAGTGTTGGTGTTACGATTTATCTGAGTGACATTAGTGTTACTTTCAATATATTTAGAGCCCTGTGTAGATTTCTGCATCACTTTATGTGCTTGAAAATGTTGTTTAGGTCTGACCTCTTGTGTCTCAGGGTTAATATTTAATGTAACTTGTTTTACTGGTTTTAAAATTCCAGTTTGATTGGTATGGTTTTCTGTAGTGTGAAATGCCTCTTTTGTTTCTCCTGATCCTGAACTCTGTGATCTATGATTACCTCTTCCCCTTCTATTTCTGCTACGTGATCAGTGGCGTCACTAGGGGGGTGCGAGGGGTGCGGGCCGCACCTGGGTGACACCCTCCAGGGGGTGACACCAAAAAAAAATAATTTTTTTTTATTTTATTTTATTGAAATTCAAAGAAATACAATGTTGAGATGCATAGATTTTTTTTTATTAGAGGGGCTGGCATTTGTGAACATTGGTGGGACTGGGGAAGTTGAAGACACACTATTTTTTTGCCCCTTGAGCCAGTGCTGCAATTTCAACAAATAGTTTTCCCGGCTGCTTTTGCTTGTTTGTACTTTGCTTCTCCCCTGCCCAATTTCTCTATGAATGTTGTGGGCATGCCGTGGGGCTTGCAAAGTTGCGCTGCTAGCCTAAACCTGCCTGCCTATCTGTGCTCACTGCTCAGTGACATGTGGAGCAGTGGAGTCACTCACTGCTGTGCTGTCTCTCTAAACGGGAACTGGGAAATCATGAGGGGATGCCTGGCACCTGACCGCATGACTGTTTGACACCGTCACTAAAGTGAAGGAGCCACGTATGATGCCCACCAGACCTTTACGGTTACGGTACACTAAGTGTACACTGAACAGGTAGGAGGGCGGGCGGGGGTCTGGGGGTGGGCAGAGTGCAGAGGTGATTGGCCATAGGAAGCGGTAGACACGCGGCCTGGGGCTGTGCACTGACAGACTTGGAACAGAGTCAAAGAGCAGAATTTTCATAGTTTGCGCGCCTAAACCTTTTCTTCAGTGATTTAATTTAGAGTGCTCTGTTTATCTTTCATTTGATGCTCTGCTGAGCCAGGGAGCAGCTCTAGGCATGAGCTTTATAATTAATGCAGTGCAGTTTACATATTTTGTATGTGTGTGTCTGAGTTTTTGTGTGTGTATGTGTCTCAGTGTTTTTGTGTGTGTGTATGTCTGAGTGTGTTTCCGAGTGTTTGTGTGTGCATCTGAGTATGTTTTTAAGTGTGTCTGAGTGTTTGTATGTGTGTGTGCCTGTGTTTTTGTGTGTGTCTGCTTTGTGGGGGGGGGGGTGACACCATAACTTACCGCACCGGGTGACACCAACCCTAGTGACGCCACTGTACGTGATCTCCCTCTGGTATTGGGATTCCATCTATTTGTGTTGTTTTGTGTATGATTCCAAATATATACTAGTTTATTATCGTAATCATTCTGATCCCTTATATATTTGGTATGCTTGATGTTCAATATTGCATTTTTGGATGTTGTGAGTGATATCTTTAACATATCGTCAAACCTAGGATAATCTATCTCATGTTGTCTTGTGTTAATTTCTGTCTGTATAATTTGAATTTCCTCTCTTACTGTTTTAAGCTGATTACTTTTAAACATAATTAACAGTTGCATAAGTCTTAGAGAGCATTCAGTCAAAATAGCATTCCATGATTCTATGAAATCTACATCAGATACTTCAAAGGTGGGAAATTTGTTGACTCTGAGTCCTCTGGGGACTATTTTAAGTTTAACATATTTTTCCAGTGTCCAAATATCAAATTGAAGTTTGTGTTCTTTAATTAAAAGTATTTCCATATCATCAAAAAGTCCTCCTAAGGTGTATATTGTAATGTCTTTAGAAAAAATCAGATCCATATCAGAAACTCCATTGTCTCTTTCAGTCACAGGCATTAATGAGTAATAGTACGTGCTGCTTGCCTCCATTGTTGGTATATGAATAGGCTCTAAAGTTAACTTGCGTAATAGTGCTGCCAGGAAGCACTTAAACAATAATAGATACACAGAGAGCATACACAAGTAACTTAACCAAACATATTTCTTCGTTTTAAGTAACACTTAAACTGTTTCAATAAACATTAACAATTGCAAGCCCCATGCACATGCATCCGACTGAGATCATATACAGGGAGTGCAGAATTATTAGGCAAGTTGTATTTTTGAGGATTAATTTTATTATTGAACAACAACCATGTTCTCAATGAACCCAAAAAACTCATTAATATCAAAGCTGAATATTTTTGGAAGTAGTTTTTAGTTTGTTTTTAGTTTTAGCTATTTTAGGGGGATATCTGTGTGTGCAGGTGACTATTACTGTGCATAATTATTAGGCAACTTAACAAAAAACAAATATATACCCATTTCAATTATTTATTTTTACCAGTGAAACCAATATAACATCTCAACATTCACAAATATACATTTCTGACATTCAAAAACAAAACAAAAACAAATCAGTGACCAATATAGCCACCTTTCTTTGCAAGGACACTCAAAAGCCTGCCATCCATGGATTCTGTCAGTGTTTTGATCTGTTCACCATCAACATTGCGTGCAGCAGCAACCACAGCCTCCCAGACACTGTTCAGAGAGGTGTACTGTTTTCCCTCCTTGTAAATCTCACATTTGATGATGGACCACAGGTTGTCAATGGGGTTCAGATCAGGTGAACAAGGAGGCCATGTCATTAGATTTTCTTCTTTTATACCCTTTCTTGCCAGCCACGCTGTGGAGTACTTGGACGCGTGTGATGGAGCATTGTCCTGCATGAAAATCATGTTTTTCTTGAAGGATGCAGACTTCTTCCTGTACCACTGCTTGAAGAAGGTGTCTTCCAGAAACTGGCAGTAGGACTGGGAGTTGAGCTTGACTCCATCCTCAACCCGAAAAGGCCCCACAAGCTCATCTTTGATGATACCAGCCCAAACCAGTATTCCACCTCCACCTTGCTGGCGTCTGAGTCGGACTGGAGCTCTCTGCCCTTTACCAATCCAGCCACGGGCCCATCCATCTGGCCCATCAAGACTCACTCTCATTTCATCAGTCCATAAAACCTTAGAAAAATCAGTCTTGAGATATTTCTTGGCCCAGTCTTGACGTTTCAGCTTGTGTGTCTTGTTCAGTGGTGATCGTCTTTCAGCTTTCTTACCTTGGCCATGTCTCTGAGTATTGCACACTTTGTGCTTTTGGGCACTCCAGTGATGTTGCAGCTCTGAAATATGGCCAAACTGGTGGCAAGTGGCATCTTGGCAGCTGCACGCTTGACTTTTCTCAGTTCATGGGCAGTTATTTTGCGCCTTGGTTTTTCCACACGCTTCTTGCGACCCTGTTGACTATTTTGAATGAAACGATTGATTGTTCGATGATCACGCTTCAGAAACTTTGCAATTTTAAGAGTGCTGCATCCCTCTGCAAGATATCTCACTATTTTTGACTTTTCTGAGCCTATCAAGTCCTTCTTTTGACCCATTTTGCCAAAGGAAAGGAAGTTGCCTAATAATTATGCACACCTGATATAGGGTGTTGATGTCATTAGACCACACCCCTTCTCATTACAGAGATGCACATCACCTAATATGCTTAATTGGTAGTAGGCTTTCGAGCCTATACAGCTTGGAGTAAGACAACATGCATAAAGAGGATGATGTGGTCAAAATACTCATTTGCCTAATAATTCTGCACTCCCTGTATACACAATAACTCAATGCCTCAGATAGAAAAACTTTGTTGTAAGTGGTAATCCGCTCCAATAATAGCACCACTAACCTCCATAAAGAACTAAATGTTATCACAGTAAACAGTCCTTATTGAGTGGTAATTTATGGCTGAAACGTCCCCAATCTCTCAAATTCTTAAGGCCGTAGCATACCCCTGTATTTCCAATGCCTCTTACCATTAGCGTAATACTTTTGAGTGTGTACAGTCTCTGAAATTCAGCAAATAGCATATAAAGACTCACCGTCACTTTGACGTTCCGTTCCGGTTAAGAATAACACCTGAGCGTACAGATTGTACTTTCTAAAGTGTGATGTGTTTGTACCGCTGCACCCAAGGAGATTTACTTACATGCCTTCCTGGATAACACTATCAGCACTGCTCGGTGTCCTGCGTTTCCGCTCCGGAGGTTCTGTTACAGGGAGGGTGTATGCACAGCTCAATATCCCTTGGTTCACAGAGAGGCGGGATGTGTCCAATTCAGCCAATCAAATACTTTGCTTCCATTTCGGGTATACCATGCAAGGGGAGGTATGTCCGTCTTCACCAATCGGGTGCATTAGGAGCCGATTCCATTCCTCACTTATTGAAACAGCCTGGGAGCCTTTCTAAGCCTCACGATTCCTGGTCAAATGGTAGAAGATATACAAGGAACAAAGGGTATCATAGGCTTTAAATAGTAAGAACAGTTTAATAGTCCCACATAGGGTTTAAAATAACCAAGGAGGTTACAGCAAGGGTTTCACAGCACAGATGAGCATTGAAATGCTGACATGTTTCGGCCAGCGGACGTAATTGTAGCTAATCAATGAATCTGCAGTACAAATATTTAAAAGCAGAGATCATTCACAATTGGTTAACAAGTAATCCTATCAGATACCTGCAAAAAAAAGGTGTGTTGCGGTCACACAAGTGTGGACTAATAATTAATTAATTACCCCTCTCATTATGATGCTATTACTGACAAAATGCCTGGGTATCAATAAATAGAGATAACATACAACTTCATCATATATGTTTAAAGGAATATTCTCCCGAATTGATATACTTGAATAGAGGCAATAAACTGTATAAACAGCAATGGTAGTAGAAAATAAGTAATAATAAATGAAGATATTAATATCTAAGGTGCACCATACTAGACTTCTAAAAAGATATGTATGTGCATATTCAATGTTGAATTCGGAAGATATATAGTAAAGTGTAATAGATACATGTGTATTCATGCTTTTATGAAAGCTGAATTGTATTATCATGTGTTAAAGGAATTTGTTCCCCACAATTATCCATATGGATTTCGAAGCATGCAGAGTATCAACCTATGATTACTTCATATTAAAATCACAAATTTTCCCTACCTATCGAGATGTTCTATTATGAAAATGATATTGATTAAGATAATAAAAAAAAAAAACCCCGAAGGTATGGAACTGAAGATATGGAAATGAGTAATGGAGAGACTAAATCTCCACACTGGATAGAAGGTTCATATATATATATATATATATATATATATATATATATATATATATATATATATATAAAGGGTATCTTCATGTATGTATTAATCTCAACACACACCCATACATATACATATATATATTTCAGAGATTGAACAGCAGCATAGAAATGTATATGCATGCAGTATTCAGTATACTACAATAGTATACGGCTATCCATACCTGGATAATAATAATCTTGATGATAGGCTGAAAAATATACATATATATATATATGCAACCATAATGAATCTAAGACTCCACCATTTCTCCACTGACTCAACTAAATATAATCATGTACAGTAATTGCATTAAATCTATTTAAAGATAAGATGTCCAAATAAATGAATGAATAAATTGTGTCCAGAGTGGAATAGGACTTAATCGAAGTCTCATGTGATATTTAGGTTTCAGCATGGCCTCGGTGTTGAGATAAAGAGTGATCTTCTATTTGCATGAAGATTATTTATTATATAGTATAATGTGTGTTACTCTATATGAATAAAGGTTATTGATTATTCTGTGTATGCTACTATAACTGATATCTGTCCTATTTCCAGTAGTTGATCAAATCGTATTCTGAGTTAAGGCCTGTGGGGACTCTGGTCACCAACTTAAAAATCCAAAACATCTCTCTTTTTCCTAGAATGCGGTTTCTATCTCCACCTCTAGGAGGTGGATTGACCTGTTCAATTATCTGCCATCTTAAAGAATCAATCCGTTTGTGATGGATTCTTTTGAAGTGTTGTACTAGAGGAGTACTTGCCTCCCCCTTAGTAATCGTAGATAGATGATTCCTAATTCTAGTATTGGCGTCATTTCGTCGTTAACCCTACATATTGTAGGTGACAATCTATGCATGTGATGACATAGATAATATAAGTCGATGTACAGTTCAAACATTTCTCAATTTGATATCTCTCTTTTTTCACTGATGATATAAAATAATCAGCAAATATTCCAAAATCACAAGGTCTACATTTTGATCTCCCACACCTATACATTCCCTTATGTGTCAGCCAAGACCCTTGATTGGATTGCGTTACCTGTGGTAGTTGTGAGGGAGAAAGAATGTTGCCTAGTGTTTTACACTTTCTATATGAGCAGCGTAGTCCATTTCTAACACATTGATCTAATTTAGTGTCCGCAGCTAGTAGTCTAAAGTGTTTCTTCACAATGTTGCATATGGCGTTATAGTCTGTGCTAAAGTCTGTTACAAATGTGACTTTAGTGAGATCATCTTTGTTTTTTTCTTTGTTGGATAATAGTACGCCTCTGTCAATCAGATCTACTTGATGTTGAGCTCTATAACATGTTTGGAGTAGCCTCTGTCTTTTAAATTTGTTCTCATTGCTTGACTTTGTATCTTGTAGTTCTTATCTAGTGTGCAATTTCTCTTCACTCTTATTAGCTGACCTTTTGCTACCGCAAAGGGAATGTTTTTAGGGTGGCAACTGGTAGCATGGAGTAATGTTTTTTTAGTAATCGGTTTTCTATAGATGTCACAAATAATTTTCCCTCCTTCATCAATTTTTAAAGTGAGATCAAGATAGTTTATAGATTCTTTATTTCTTTCTGAAGTGAATTTTAGTACCACCAAGTTATTATTTATTATTTGTTCAAGGAATTTAACAGTTTGTTTTTAGGACCTTTCCATATAAGTAACAAATCATCTATAGAGCGTTTGTAAAACGCTATATAGTCTTTTAGTGGAGAATATTCCTTTAAACATATATGATGAAGTTGTATGTTATCTCTATTTATTGATACCCAGGCATTTTGTCAGTAATAGCATCATAATGAGAGGGGTAATTAATTAATTATTAGTCCACACTTGTGTGACCGCAACACACCTTTTTTGGCAGGTATCTGATAGGATTACTTGTTAACCAATTGTGAATGAGCTCTGCTTTTAAATATTTGTACTGCAGATGCATTGATTAGCTACAATTACGGCCGCTGGCCGAAACATGTCAGCATTTCAATGCTCATCTGTGCTGTGAAACCCTTGCTGTAACCTCCTTGGTTATTTTAAACCCTATGTGGGACTATTAAAGTAAAGAAACAGTTTTTACTATTTAAAGCCTACGATACCCTTTGTTCCTTGTATATCTTCTACCATTTGACCAGGAATCGTGTGGCTTAAAAAGGCTCCCAGGCTGTTTCAATAAGTGAGGAATGGAATCGGCTCCTAATGCACCCGATTGGTGAAGACGGACACACCTCCCTTTGCATGGTATACCCGAAATGGAAGCAAAGTATTCGATTGGCTGAATTGGACACACCCCGCCTCTCTGTGAACCAAGGGATATTGAGCTGTGCATACACCCTCCCTGTAACGGAACCTCCGGAGCGGAAAGGCAGGACACCGAGCAGTGCTGATAATGTTATCCAGGAAGGCATGTAAGTAAATATCCTGGGGTGCAGCGGTACAAACACATTGCACTTTAGAAAGTACAATCTGGATGCTCATGTGTTATTCTTAACCGGAACGGAACGTCAAAGTGACGGTGAGTCTTTATATGCTATTAGCTGAATTTCAGAGACTTTACACACTGGAAAGTATTACGCTAATGGTAAGAGGCATTGAAAATACAGGGGTATGCTGCGGCCTTAAGAATTTGAGAGATTGGGGACGTTTCAGCCATAAATTACCACTCAATAAGGACTGTTTACTGTGATAACATTTAGTTCTTTATGGAGGTTAGTGGTGCTATTATTGGAGCGGATTACCACTTACAACAAAGTTTTTCTATCTGAGGCATTGAGTTATTGTGTATATATGATCTCAGCCGGATGCATGTGCATGGGGATTGCAATTGTTAATGTTTATATATGCATTTATGCACTGCCACTTTATTGAAACAGTCTAAATGTTACTTAACATGAAGAAATACATTTGGTTAAGTTACTTGTGTATGCTCTCTGTGTATCTATTATCATTTATAGATAAAGATATACATATTAATATTAACGCAGAACACGTTTGCTACAGTGCGATCGCAATATTATAAGTAAAACACAAATGGCGCAATTGCTTTCACGATATTATGAAATACGAAAAAGCAAAATCGTGATTGCAATTTTGTGAAAAATGAAAAACACAATAATGTGATCTATATTAATAAATATCGATATCTATCTATAGATATGTATTAATATAGAACATGTTTGCTACACTGACATCGCAATATTATAATAACACAATCAAGCAATATGATGAGATATGAAATGATATGGAATCGCAATCTTAAAATAAGTAAAACTACACACCTAAGGACACAATAGAAGATTAGTACAATTATGCTTACAGTTTACATACATATTACAACATTATACTATATAATCCTCCCGCTCCTATAGATTAAATAAGAAGTTTTATTAACAAAGTCGAATATCTAAGCGTTCAATGGGAGTAACCTGTATTTTAATGGGGAACATTACCATGGGTTTCTAATATTCAAAGCACTGTCCTCAATCTTTATCTATCCCTTTTCAGACATATCAGTGTCAGCTGTTTTTCAGTGGCGATATTTCACAGTGTGACAAATCTTGTGACTGTACAGTGAAACTGAATATTAATGTGCATAATTTAAATGGTTACAGAAAACATTTTTTATTTTCACGAACGCACAGTCTATTTTGTGTAAACATGCTTTACAGACAACCCCCTCCCCGCTGTCTACATCTCAGCTCCGATGTCGGCGGACTTTTGCTGAAGATGCAATCCTTATTATATCCCACGGGAGACACATCACCACTCATCAGCACAGGGAGGTTCAGCCCATTTTTTTTAGAAAATATCAACAGATCGATGGACTGTGAGCCTGGTGAACCCAAACAGACAATTTCTTGTCAATCTGACAATGTTTTTAGAATTAGGGCATATGTGTTTAACTACCATAAATGGGATAAATACACAGTTAAAGTACTGCTTGGGAGCCACAGAGAACTGCTGGTCCCAAGAGGAGAAATTGCTGCTGACCCAATCAGCAGTGGCAATCATACAGCTGGGTTGTGCACCTACAGCTGTTAATTGGGTAAGAGTACCATTTTACACCCATGACTAGCAGTTCTCTGCAGTACTATGTGTTTTACCCACTGGTGAGGGTTGAACACACAGAGTTGCAGCGTAGCTTGTGATAAAATGACGTGCTATAGTGAATTAGAACATGCATTATTATGGTAATTAAAATTATCCATTTAAGTTATCTCTTAATCATTTTTTGAAATGTTGTAAAATCATTAGAAGGAAAGTACTTTAAAGGGACATTAAACACTAAATACATGCTAGATAGAATGATGCATTCAAAGAAAAGATTAGTCCATGACTAACATGTAGATGTATTTTTTAAAGTTTCATTAGTTGTTTAAAAAGTGACAAAATAAGTGTAAAGTTTTAGTGTCTATAAAACACTGGGAGCTGCCATGTTGTAACTTGTGTTACCTTCTCTGCTGTGGCCAATTAGGGACAGTTATAAATAGGTCACTAGAGTGTGCAGCCAATGGCTGTGTTGAATAGAACAGTGTTCTGCACTTCCATTTCTAACAGGAACTGAAAAGCTCACAATTTCAGAATGGAATTACAGGCAAAGAGGACAAAATAAATAATGAAAGTATATTGCAGACTTGTTTTATTATATACAATTTATCATTTTATATTACCATCTCAAAGTGTTTAATGTCCCTTTAAAGTATATAATTAACTGGATATTTTCACAAATCAGCTAACTTCTGTGTCAGAATGAGAAATTTGAGAAGCTGGATGGGCGTGTACACTTTATCATTTGTACTTTATTGTTTGTGGTCGTTCCACATAACAAACAATATCTTCTCTTTAGGGCAGGACAACCATATTATCAATATTTACTTTTTGTGTAGTACAATTATCACTCCCAGTACAGCTGTGTTTGTATTATTTCTAATGTAACAAGATATGAGGCTGGAAAGATACACAATATAGTTAAATGTTTACATAATGGCTTCTATCACAAAACCTGTTTGTATTATTTGTCATTACGGTTATTGTAATGTTAACAAAAAGATAAGGCTTGAGCTACATAAGCGCTAAATAAACGTGGAATATTCTGAAGGAGATAGGAAAACATTAGCCATAAATGTACAGGTACAGTATTAGCTCCTGGTGCTGTGACCAGTGATTGCTTTCCCAGGGTGCACTGCGTTAGTCTTAGACCCAAAGAAAACTATTAATCTTAAAGGGATATGAAAGTCAAAATTAAATGTGCATGATTCAGATACAGCATGTAATTTTAAGACGCTTTTAAATTCACTTCTATTTTCAGAAGTGCTTTGTTCTCTTGGTATCTCTTGCTGAAAAAAGAATACACACATATCCTACATTAGAGGGAGCTTACTGCTGATTGGTGCCTGCACATATTTGTCTCTTGTGATTGGTTAACAAGATGTGTTCAGCTAGCCGACAGTAGTAAAATGCTGTTCCTTCAGCAAAGGATAACAAGAGAATAAAGCAAATTTCATAATAGAAGTAAATTGGAAAGTTGATTAAAATTGTATGTTCTATCCAAATCATCAAATAAAAAAATTGGGGTTTCCTGTGCCTTTAATAGTATAGCACAGAACTGCATTAGGAACTCCATTACTTGTGCACTATCGGCTTAGAGCTTGCACAATATCTGTCATGAATTTTGCTGCGCGGCCCCATATTAGCCTATTATGTGAGGGATTCATTGCACCCGCAATATCCGACATGAAGATGTTAGCGTGCCATAGACTCAAGCAATAATAAGTAATGCTATTGATAGCCCTTAAGTGATGATAACACACAATAGCGCTAGCATGTTTGCACTCCACTTGTAATCTAGGCATATGGCGTATCTAAGATGCAGCTACCAGAATTGAAATGTTCTTTCTCAGACTTTTCATTACGATTTTAATGCATTTCATTGTCATTCCTGGACTGAAGAAATTTATTTTCTCTTGTGATGAAGCTTATCATTGTCAGCTAATACAGGTGTGAAAGTTGTTCATATTAGCCCGTGTGTAAGGGGTAGCTAATTTATTACCAATCTATTTCTTGCTAGTTAAATCTAAAGAGCAGTTAAATATATTACATGATGTGCATAAAATAAATAAAAGGATGATGCAATAAAACTTTTAAACAAGCGGAGCAGTAGATATCTTTTTTGACAAATTTTAAAATTGCCTATAGTTTCCATGTTCTCTGTAATATATAACAGACATCAGCCAATCAGAGACTCATAAGAGCTGTGAAGTGAACTCTTGCACATGCTTAGTAGGTGTTCACATAAGACTGTGCACACTCCTCCAGGAATGAGCAGCTGTACGTTTACAATTGCTTGTTTGCACAAGCTCTTTTACAGACAAAGGTTTCTGTCAGGCTCCACAACTAAACAAACAACTTTTCCAATTGTATGAGATGTGCTGAAGCTGTGAAGTGTGATATGTAAACGTTATACATTGTTGTAAATATTACTGTTGTATAATGTTTAAGACACTTGGTAGGGTGCTGAAACAAAAATGGGCCAGCTCCTAAGCTTACATTCCTGCTTTTTCAAATAAAGATACCAAGAGAACAAAGAAAAAAAAATGATAATAGGAGTAAATTAGAAAGTTGGCTAAAATTGCATGCTCTATCTGAATCATAAAAGAAAAAAAAATTGGGTTTACTATCCCTTTAATTAGCATGATAGAAAACTATCTATAATGATACATAAAGCTGCATGTAAAAATATTATAATGTTCTTCCAGAGCAAAAAGTGCAAAGGGACCACTGCAAGTACATATTGTATAAATACAGCTATTGCAGAGCACGATCCAATAGAACACTGTGATCCGAGGCAGCACACACAAATGCTTTTGTTCCTTCAATGTTACAAGTATCCTATATATAACCCACAGACTTTAATGTAGAAGCTGAACTTGGTGTTTTAAAGGGACACTGAACCCAAATTTTTTCTATCATGATTCAGATAGAGCATGCAATTTTTTTTTTTTTTAATTGTTTTTATTAGTAATCCATTTCGGGGTACAGAAGGCAAGACATGAGATTAATGCATTATTTACATAGTTGGGGGTGGAGTTCAATTCAAGCTTATAAAAAGAAAAAAGAAAAGAATATGAGAAAACCCCTACGAGATTCATGATATTATGTCTTAATATTCAGCTTAACATCTCAATTACCTTTCAATGGATACTTTTTTTTTTTTTTTTTTTTCTAAACACACCAAAAACAAAATACAAGAAACCAAGCAAAACGAACCTAGACAGCAACAAGGGAAAGAAAGAAAGAAAAAAAAAAAAAAAAAAAAAAAAGAATTTTGAGAATTCCCGTTTCCTTCTCCCAGTCCGCACCCCCCCCCCCCGCCCCCCTCCTACTAAACACCTAATAGAACCAGTTCTGAATTTCTGAAGGGGAATATCAAATTTTCGATTTCTGTCTCCGAGTGACTTTTAATGAATTTTGACCAATTCTTAAAGAAGAATTTTATATCTTGTTCATTGTTTAAATCTGTGTCTCTTTGCTCCAACATGCACTGTTTTTTGAGACAGTTTTTTATTTCTGTGATCGTGGGAGCCTTATATCTTTTCCATCCTTTAAAGATAAGATATCTGGCTGCTAGTATAGATAAGATTATTAATTTCTCATGAGGGAATTGTTCTTTATTTTGTTTTATACAGAATACTGTTTGTGTTAATGTGAATTCCACTGGGGAGATTCCAATATTCTACCTTATGCCAAAATTGCCTGATTTTAGGGCAATTCCATATCATGTGTTTTAAATCTGCAGCAGGAAAATAACATTTTGGACATTTGTTGAAGTTTGAGTTATGTATTTTATGTCCCTTTTCCGGAGTAAAGTATGCTTTGTGCAATAACTTGACGTGTGCCTCCCTCCAGGTAGCGGAGAGCGTAGCACATGCCACTTTATTGATTGATTTTTGAATGAATTTTGAGTCTATGCTATTGGTAGCTATTTCCTTGTTCCAGTCAGATGCTAATTGTGTTAAGATAATGCTTCCCTTACTATTGTTTAATAAAATATGACAGGGGGTTATAGACATAAGTCCATTTTTGATTAATGTGAGACAATTTTCTATTTTTCCTAGCGTCCAGCACCATCCTGTATCTCTGACTAATTCTGAGATGTAATGTCTTATTTGTAAATACGCAAAGAAATCGTTATTTGGTAGCTTATGTTCGCTTCTGAGTTCTTCAAATGTTTTTACACACTTTAGTTCTTTGTTAATACACTGATGAAGTTTATCCAGTCCTAACATAGACCATTTGTTGAAAATCACTGAGTTTAGGCCAGGCTGAAAGCAGGGATTCCCCGTTATTGATAAAAATTGTGAAGCCTTGCAGTTAATTTTTAACAGGGTTCCTATTTTCCACCATGCCTTGACCGGGTTTAAAATTGATTTTAGCGTCTTAATCGCACAGGGTAAAACTTTTGGAGCACAGTGTACTAGAGCTACTGGGAGATATGGATGACATATGTTTTCATCTAACATTATGTTAGTCACATAATTTTTCGAAAGAAGCCAGTCCGCCGCTGTTCTTGCTAGGAAGACTAGATTGTATATTCTAATATCGGGTACCACTAAACCTCCGAATCCTTTCCCTGCTGATAATTTAGATAGGGATATCTTAGGTCTGTTCCCTAGCCAGATAAAGTTTCTAACTGCCGTATTGTGAAAACGAATGTCTTTCTCAAAAATAAAGATTGGAATATTTTGTAATATATATAATAGCTTCGGAAGAAGAACCATTTTGTACAATGCTATTCTGCCAGATAGTGAAATTGGTAGGTTTTGCCAATTTGTCATTTGTTTCCAGGATGTTTACCAAAATTGGTGTGATATTAAGTTTATATAAATCTGACTGCTCAACTGGAACAGAGATTCCTAAATATGTAAATGAATCAGTGACTTCTTTAAATACACAATTCTTGATTGACTCTGAATTCTTTCTGAGCCAATAAATCTCAGATTTGGATTTGTTTATTTTAAAGCCAGAGAAAGAGCCAAATTGTTCTATTATGCGGATGAGTTTGGGTATATTTGTTTTAGTATTTGCAATATAGAGAAGTACATCATCCGCATATAGTGCAATTTTCATTTCATGATTGTTTATCTTGACTCCCTCGAGATCTTTTCTTATCCTGAGTGCCAGGGATTCAATCGCTATATTGAAGAGAAGGGGGGACAAGGGATAGCCCTGACGTGTGCCCCTCTTTATTTCAATTTCTGAGGATAGGAGATTATTAATTATCAGTTTCGTGGACGGTTGTTTGTATAGATTTTGTATGAAATTAGGAAATTTATCTTTAAACCCAAACCTGTCTAAAGAGGTGAATATGTGACTAGAAAAGACTGAGTCAAAGGCCTTTTCAGCATCGATTGTTACAATTGCGAGGTCAGGGCTGTCCCCTGCACCCCCCCCCCCGCTCCTAGAGAAATACTCTGTTATCGTCAAAACTTCCCATATCTTGGCTGCAGAGTTTCGAGATTTAAGAAAACCTGCCTGGTCCGTGTGAATAATCTTATTAAGAATTCCTTGAAGTCTCTGGGCTAAAATCGAAGTCATGATCTTATATTCCAAATTTAAGAGGGCTATGGGCCGATAGGACTCCCTGAGGGAGGAATCTTTCCCTCCCTTGAGAAGTAATATTGTGTGAGACGTGGAGAAGCTAGGTGGTACTGTTTTGTCATTTATATAGAACTCATTATAGAGGTTACATAGCAATGGGGTTATATCTGAAGTTAAGATCTTAAAAACCTCATTAGGTAGCCCGTCTGGGCCGGCTGCTTTATATAGTGGCATTTGAGATATCGTCTCACTGACTTCTTTTTCAGTAATTGGGTTGTTCAGATTTTTTAGTAAATCTTCTGGGACTGTAGGATAGTGTATTTTACCCCAGTATTCCTTGGCCTGATCTTCGTCTGTGGTTTTTATTGAATAAAGATCTTTGTAATATTTTTGAAAAGCCTCTAAAATATCTTCTGATTTTGTTAGAATCTTACCTTCCTGCTGGATTTTATCAATCAAATTGGATTTCTTTTCTCCCTTGACTAATTTAGCTAATAATCTACCCGACTTATTGCCAAATCGGTACATTTTAGCTTGGAATCTGAGGTCATTTTGAGTTTCCAAGAGCAGTGTTAGCGCATCTCTTTCATTTTTGGCTTTGATATATCTGGCCCAATTGAAGCTTGATTTTTGCAAGATATATCGATTGTATGGATTTACAACAAACCTGGTAGCTTCTATCTCTCTTTTCTTTAATTTTTTTGAGATCATGGCAGCGTATGCTGTAATTTCACCTCTAATAACCGCTTTTGCGGCTCCCCAGAAAATTTCTGGTCTATTGATATATTCAGAATTAAACTCGATGTATTCTTTGAATTTGTCTTTCAAATGATTCTTACATTTTAAATCATTTGCCAAGTAATGGGGGAAAATGAATCTTATCGGTGCATTCGTTGTGTGGTATGACTGTATCTCCAAAAAAATTGGGGAATGATCGGATAAAGTTATTGGTGTAATCCCTGAGTTGATAGTTTTTGTGCGTAGTCGTTCATCTATTAAGAATAGATCTATTCTCGAGAGCGTCTTATGTGCTTTGGATAGGCATGTATAATCCCACACATCGGGATTCTGCATCCGCCAAATATCTTTTACTGCTAAGTTTTGATTTTTTTAAATATATTTGTTTCTAAGTTATCTCTTTTGTGTTTTGTTCGTCTGCTGTCATACCTCAGTCTATACAGCGTGGAACAAGGGGCCATGTTGAAGTCGCCTCCTATTATCAGGAGACCCTGTGAATATGACAATACATTAGATTGTATTGAGTTCCAAAAATCATAGTCTAATTAGTTTGGTGCATAGATGTCAACATAAGGAATCTCCCCTGTGGGTCACTCTTTTTCCTATCAGAATGGCCACTCCTCTCTTCCTCTTGATACTAGGTGAGGCGAATACGTGTTTAATCCATGAGCCCTTCAATTTCATCATCTCTTCCATGCTTAAGTGTGTTTCTTGCAGGAACATTATATCTGCATGCATCTTTCGCATGTGAGAGATGATGGCTTTCCTCTATATGGGAGTTGAAATACCCCCCACATTCCAGGAGATGACTTTGAATTTGTCAGTCAGCTTTGTCATTAAATCTCAAGGACAAAAGAGTAAAGGGGACGAGGGGGGCGAGAGAGGAAAAAGGAACGGGAAGAAGAAAGATAGAAAAAAAAAAAAAAAAAAAAAAAAAGGGAAGGGAGGGGGAAAATGACTCATAACACTCAATCTAGTGAAAAGGGGGGAAGAATATCCCCTCTTTTTTTCCCCAGCTCTGGGGTATTCATTTACCAAGGTTTTTGTAACTTTCTTACAGTTCATAATAGACTCTTACAGGATTTACACAGTGAATATCTGCTTTCATAGCTTCCCTTATCTTATTGGCCTCGCATAGAGAGATTATCCTATAGAATCTATCTCAGTCATAAACTTTTCAGCCTCTCGTATGTCTTCAAAGAAATACGTTTCATTTTTAATAACTATTTTAAGTTTGGCTGGGTAGATTAGAGTTGCTCGGATCCCTTTCTGTATTAATTTTGTGCAGAGTGGTGCGAGTTCTCGCCTTTTTAAGGAGGTTTCGGCCGAGAAATCCTGGAATAAAAGGATATTGGCTCCATCTATATTAATGGGTTGTTTTTTCCTGTATTGTTGAAGAATACTAACTTTGTCTAGGAAATTTAGAAAGTGCACTATTACTGGTCTGGGTTTATTGTTAAGTTTGTTATCAGGTGGGGGTGGGCCTATCCTGTGTGCTCTTTCCACTATTAATTGCGTGGTGAGTAACTCAAGTAGTTGAGCTAAATTTTCTGTTATGAAAAGTGTCAAGTTTTCATATTTCTTCCCCTCAGGAATGCCAATAATTCTAACATTATTCCTACGGGATCGATTCTCTAAGTCTTCCAGTCTGGTTTGCACTTTTTGAATCTTTATTCCTGTGTCTTCTAATTTGGAGGTCTGTGTATTAGTGAGCTCTTCAAGGTCTGAAACCCTTTGTTCCACCTCCTGAAGCCTATTGGAAAATTGTCTAACTTCTAAGGTTAACAAAGTAATTTCCTGTTTTATTTCTGTTTTCAAGGAGTCAAATTTTGGGGTTAAAGCTTCGGAGATTTTAGCAGCTAGGTTTTCCATGTTAATTGCCTCATTTGCTGAGGTTGTCTTAGGGGTTGAGAGATGTATATCTGTTATTGTGTCTAGAGTTCCTTTAGATTTCTTATCCTTATGTCTACTCGCCATGTTTGGGGAAGGAGTTTTGTTAAGATATTTGTCCATATACTAGGTGCGTGACTAGGGGAACTTCGCTCTAGTAAAGAGTGGTCCCATAAAAGAGAGTGAATGTGAAAAATAATTAGTGCCTATTTGTGCTTTAAGAATCTACTGGTTGTGAAAATTTAAAGTGATTTAAGGGGCAACCCCAGAATTGGGGGAGAAGGGAAAAGGAAGAAAGTGGGAAATTGTGCTTGGGTGTGTCCTGTGAAGGGAAAAAAAAAAAAAGGTGAGTGAATTTTATTTAAGGTTATAGGTCAAACAATGGCGGTTGTTGGCCCTGTTCTTGAGCTAGAGGAAAAAGAAGAAGACAGCCGGGTTATTAAGTTATAAAAAGATATCTATTCCTGGATTCTCTGAGTCCTCTATTACAAATTCTTTCAACTTGTGTTGGTTTTTCTAATCTGTATGTTATTTGGTGACTTGGGACTATTTTTCAGCAAGTTAGGTGCTAGCTTAGATTGAAAGGGGGCGTCCTATCATGGGATGTGTCAAATGTCCTGTGGGGGAAATGCTAGTTAACCAATTGCTGTAATTATGCGAGCCTCAAAAGAGAAAAGTAATGTAACTATACTAGTCTAAAACTGTATAGTCTATATATTAGCAAAAAATATGTGTACCTCCTAAGAAAAAGACATGGTATAATAATATACAATACAATAGTGATGAGTAATACGCTGCCTTTGTGTCTCCTGAGAAAAAGAAAAAATGACTGACAGCAAGCAATCAAATTACAATTGTAGACAGGTAGCTCAATCTCTAAAAAGCTAGATTTCTAATGATGTGTAAATTGTTAAATCTAGTGCCCTGTGTAAGAAGCTTATAGAAAAAAGACAAGTATATATCCTGTTTCTGGTGATATTGAAATCAAACAACAGTTTGTAAATGCCGTTCTATAAACAAGTGAGAAAAATCAGTCCAATGCTTTATGATATGTTTGTCGACAGAGAGACAGAAGGTCTTGCTGTTTGTTGTGAAAAGACAGGGAAATGAGGGATAATCCTTTTGGGGATTTCCCCATATTTATTTTGTAATGCTGTTCTTTTTATAGTTATTCTATGTTATGTGTTATTTCTTAGCTTAGGGCTGTTTTTCAGCAAGTTAGGTACTGACTTAAATTGAGAAAGGGCGTCCTGTCGTAAAGTGTAACAAAAAGTCCTGTGAGGGAAATGCTAAATGACCAGTTACTAAGATTATACAGGCCTCAAAAGAAAATGTAACTGCATTGGTCTAAGACTGTATAGTCTATATATTAGCAAAAAAATATGTACACCTCCTAGAAGAAAGACAAGGTAAAATAATATACTATACAATGGTGATAAATAACACACTGCCTATATGCCTCCTAATAGAAGGAAAAGTAATTGGGAATAAACAATCAAAATACAATAGTATGTATATAGTTCAATCTCTGAAAGGCTGAATTCCTAGTAATATGTAGATTATTGGATCCAGTACCCTGTGTAGGGAGCTTATAGAAAAAGGGCTAATATATACCCTACGTCAGGTTATATTGAAATTAGACAACAAATTGTAAGTGCAGTTCTGTAGACAAGTAAGAAAAATCAGTCCAGTATTTTATAATATGTTTGTAGGCAGTAACACAAAAGATCCTGCTGTTTGTTGCGGGGCGACAGAGAAATGAGGGGTATTCCTTTTAGGGATATCTCCGGATTTACTTTGTGGTACAGTTCTTTTTAATCAAGCTCATAGTGTATTGTGAGTTCATCATCCATGTGTAGGTTTGTCACAGATTTGTGGCTAAGTAGCAATTCCGTTTGTTTAGCTTTATAGTCTTATTTTTTTTCTTCAGTTCCCTCTTATACTAAAATGTATCAAGGCATGCAACTTTGTATTTCCTTTATAGTATGAGCTATGCCTCTTGTTGTATCTATTTTAATGATCTTATAAGAGAGCTAAGGAAATAATTGAACAATTATATGTTCTCAAGCAGAAAGATTGTAAGTTCAAATAGTTTTGTTTGTACTCACCTGCCTCACCCGTGGTGCCTTTAAGATAATGCGGTCTTGCTGGTTGTTAATTAATGAAGGGCCCTTCAGATATAGGAGGATTAACTTTTTCTTACTTTGCCTCCTCCCGCATAGCTCCCGCGGGATAGGAGGAAATCATCCAACCGGTTCTGTATTAAGATCACGGCCGGGCTTAATGATATGCAGTAGTTAACTTGTCGAGCTTTGCAGGTTCTGGTGACAGCGTGTGGCTCCAATCACTCCCAGCACGGCAAAACCTTCTGTCCTCCTCCTCCCGCGCAGCACCGGTGGGGGAGGGGGGTCTAGTGATCGCTTTGGTGCTGGTCTTTCCGTCCCGTTCGGGACTTTCAGTATTATCGTGGCCGATCACTCCTACAAGCTCCCGGTTCCTGGTGTGAGAGTCTTAGCACTTTGGGCACTCGTTAACAGGTCAACCCTAGTCCACCTCCTACCGCGCAGCACCGGTGGTGGAGGAGGGAGTGTGCTCACGTCTGAATCGATCTCAGGCGGGCCGTGGATGGTTCCCTGACAGTTTCGACAGGAAGGTCAGCTGTTCACACCAGGTGGGGAGGCAGGATAAGTCGAGCTGGGCGTCTAAGGTGTATATGTTGGTGAGCTAAAAATATAGGACCACAGCTCGGGTTTAGTAGCTATTTCTTCTTGCACAAATCAGATCCCAGCAGGGAAGATAATTCGGTAGCAAAATGGGTTAATAATCAGTTTTCAACTGTTTCCTATTGTTATTAAGTTTGAGTCTGATTTTTGAATATTTCAAGCTTTCCAAGCTGGGGAATAAGGAACAGTGGTATGTAGTTCCACTGTGTGTTCCGGTGGCGTGTGTGCCTTGCCGTCCAGGTAGCTACCCCAGGTATCAGGGGTTGGCGCGTGGAAGCTCCGCCAAGTGCTCTTGGGACTGGAGGACAACTCTCAGCAACCTGTGCTAAGCTCCTCCTCCGGAACTGACTCCACCAAGCAGAGCCTGCAATTTTCAGAACATGTCTAGAGCATGCAATTTTAAGCAACTTTCTAATTTACTCCTATTATCAAATTCTTTTCATTCTCTTGTTATCTTTATTTGAAATGCAAGAATGTAAGTTTAGATGCCGGCCCATTTTTGGTGAACACACTGTGTTGTTCTTGCTGATTGGTGAGTAAATTCACCTATCAATAAACAAGTGCTTTCCATGGCTCTGATCCAAAAAATAGCTTAAATGCCTTCTTTTTCAAATAAAGAAAACAAGAGAACGAAGAAAAATTGATAATAGGAGTAAATTAGAAAGTTGTTTAAAATTGCATGCTCTATCTGAATCACAAAAGAAAAGAATTTGGGTTCAGCATCCCTTTAATGCACACTACACTAGTAAACTTAACACTTTATCTCATACTGGCACTTACCCTCCAGCTTGCAACAATAACCATTATGTTGTAGATAATATCTGAGTGGTCTTAGATGCTCTTTCGTCTACTCTTATAGCTTCTTAACAAGTTATGAAAAGTGTTAGAAAGGCAACACAGCTGTTAGATCCCTACCTGCTTTGAAATGTCACTGTCTAAAAAACACAAATTCACTTACAAACAATATTATAAAATAAAGATTGCTGGGTTCTCAGAACAGATTGTGAACATTTTGCCAGCATTCACATACAGTGAAAATCCTTCAAAGCTTATGAACATATTTCAGGGAAATAAAAGATATGTTTTGCAATAACAGTTAATCTGAGAACAGTTCTACAATGTCAACAATATGTGTATGTGTTAAAAAAAAACACTCACTTGGTAATGTCAACAATGTTGACACAGAAATGGAATTTGCAATGACTTCCAAACACTTAAATAAACAAACTTGGTAAAATCTTTTAAAAAGAGACATACTTGTTATGATGGCAATTAGCAAACAATAAAAATAGTATTATATAAAACTACTTTAATTTGTTTCCATTGCTCTCTTAGGCCCTGATATTCAAAGGTTCCCCAGCTTGGAGAGAAATTGCAGTTCAGACTTCACAGGGGCTGAACTCATAAATATTCATAAGAAAAAGGGCAGAACTCTCAAGCACTGTTAGATCTCTCCAATGTCTATATATGAAGGAGACACAAGCCCAGTGCAATACAGCACAGTGTGATATGAGGGATGTTTTGTTAGACTTCTGTGTTACTTTAACAAATTAGGATCATACTTTGTATATTTCTGTTTATGTATACAAATTACATTGCACCTTGAATTTGTTGCACTGCAAACTAAAACTAACACTTTCAGAAAGTGAGAAGGAGAGGGTAGTTCCCTGGGCTGAACAAGGGAATTTCCAGGCTATGTCTGAAGCTCTATCACCAGTCCTGTAAAATTTTCTAAGCATTTTAAACAAGATGGTCTCACTGATTTGTCTCGTCAGCTGTATGCAGGTGAAGTTTGCTCAAAATTAACAATAGACTTATTTTAACTAACAGAAAAGTAATATATACTAAAATATTGACAAAAGCAAGTTAAATCAGAATTTGTAAAATCACAATCCTATATAGACTGCTGTATACAAAACAAAATATAAAATAGAAAGTGCAAAGTTTAAATGTAGTAAAACTTAATCTGAAGTGTAAAGTAATATAAAATAGAAAGTACAAAGTGTAAATGCAGGAGAACTCTCATGTACTGCAGTGCTATTTTGCACTAGGATTGTCTCTCCTTCACATACAGAAATGCAGGGAACACCATTTGGAGAAGTAAAGCAAAATTTGCCTATTATATATTTCACTAGAGATCTCGCAGTGCTGGAGTATTATTCAAGAATATCTCACCTGAGCAGAGAGGTTTTGAATATCATGGCCTAAATGTGCACTCTTATCTCGTCCCTCTGGACTTGACAGGGGGACACTCACATTCAGCCAATACAAATCGGAAACTGGAGTATTTCTGTGGCTCATACATTTAGAGAAGCCAACAAGATTTTTTTTACAGAATATATGTTAAAAAATATATATATTTAACTATTTGCTAACTGTTTGAATCCCTTTCATATCCTTTTAAGAAGTAAAAAAAAAAAATATACCAACACTCACAGTTCTAATGAAGTTTAGTCAGTGTACACAATTTTTTTAAACATTACATAAGACATAGATAAATGAAATTGAAAATTGGGTTTACTATCCCTTTAATTAGCATGATAGAAAACTATCTATAATGATACATAAAGCTGCATGTAAAAATATTATAATGTTCTTCCAGAGCAAAAAGTGCAAAGGGACCACTGCAAGTACATATTGTATAAATACAGCTATTGCAGAGCACGATCCAATAGAACACTGTGATCCGAGGCAGCACACACAAATGCTTTTGTTCCTTCAATATTACAAGTAGCCTATATATAACCCACAGACTTTAATGTAGAAGCTGAACTTGGTGTTTTAAAGGGACACTGAACCCACATTTTTTTCTATCATGATTCAGATAGAGCATGCAATTTTAATCAACTTTATAATTTACTCCTATTATCAAATTATTTTCATTCTCTTGTTATCTTTATTTGAAATGCAAGAATGTAAGTTTAGATGCCGGCCCATTTTTGGTGAGCACACTGTGTTGTTCTTGCTGATTGGTGGGTAAATTCACCTACCAATAAACAAGTGCTTTCCATGGCTCTGATCCAAAAAATAGCTTAAATGCCTTCTTTTTCAAATAAAGAAAGCAAGAGAATGAAGAAAAATTGATAATAGGAGTAAATTAGAAAGTTGTTTAAAATTGCATGCTCTATCTGAATCACAAAAGAAAAAAATTTGGGTTTAGCGTCCCTTTAATGCACACTAGTAAACCTAACATTTTATCTCATACTGGCACGTACCCTCCAGCTTGCAACAATAACCATTATGTTGTAGATAGTACATGAGTAGTCTTAGATGCTCTTTCGTCTACTCTTATAGCTTCTTAACAAGTTATGAAAAGTGTTAGAAAGGCAATGCAACTGTTAGATCCCTACCTGCTTTGAAATGTCACTGTCTAAGAACACAAATTCACTTACAAGCAATATAAAAGATTGCTGGGTTCTCAGAACAGATTGTGAACATTTTACCAGCATTCACATACAGTGAAAATCCTTCAAAGCTTATGAACATATTTCAGGGAAATAAAAGCTATGTTTTGCAATAACAGTTAATCTGAGAACAGTTCTACAATGTCAACAATATGTGTATGTGTTAAAAAAAACACTCACTTGGTAATGTCAACAATGTTGACACAGAAATGGAAATTGCAATGACTTCCAAACACTTAAATAAATAAACTTGGTAAAATCTTTTAAAAAGAGACATACTTGTTATGATGGCAATTAGCAAAAAATAAAAATAGTATTATATAAAACTACTTTAATTTGTTTCCATTGCTCTCTTAGGCCCTGATATTCAAAGGTTCCCCAACTTGGAGAGAAATTGCAGTTCAGACTTCACAGGGGCTGAACTCATAAATATTCATAAGAAAAAGGGCGGAACTCTCAAGCACTGTTAGATCTCTCCGATTTCTATATATGAAGGAGACACAAGCCCAGTGCAATACAGCACAGTGTGATATGAGGGATGTTTTGTTAGACTTCTGTGTTACTTTAACAAATTAGGATCATACTTTGTATATTTCTGTTTATGTATACAAATTACATTGCACCTTGAATTTGTTGCACTGCAAACTAAAACTGACACTTTCAGAAAGTGAGAAGGAGAGGGTAGTTCCCTGGGCTGAACAAGGGAATTTCCAGGCTATGTCTGAAGCTCTATCACCAGTCCTGTAAATTTTTCTAAGCATTTTAAACAAGATGGTCTCACTGATTTGTCTCGCCAGCTGTATGCAGGTGAAGTTTGCTCAAAATTAACAATAGACTTATTTCAACTAACAGAAAAGTAATATATACTAAAATATTGACAAATGCAAGTTAAATCAGAATTTGTAAAATCACAATCCTATATAGACTGCTGTATACAAAGCAAAATATAAAATAGAAAGTGCAAAGTTTAAATGTAGTAAAACTTAATCTGAAGAGTAAAGTAATATAAAATAGAAAGTACAAAGTGTAAATGCAGGAGAACTCTCATGTCATGCAGTGCTATTTTGCTATAGGATTGTCTCTCCTTCACATACAGAAATGCAGGGAACACCATTTGGAGAAGTAAAGCAAAATATGCCTATTATATATTTCACTAGGGATCTTGCAGTGCTGGAGTATTATTCAAGAATATCTCACTTGAGCAGAGAGGTTTTGAATATCATGGCCTAAATGTGCACTCTTATCTCGTCCCTCTGGACTTGACAGGGGGACACTGACATTCAGCCAATACAAATTACCAATAATGGCTAATTTAAGATAAAGTCATGGCAAATAAAAAATTATGCCGATATGAAACATCTCTGGACTCTGTCTTTGAAACATGTGTGAGTGAGTGACAGAAGCATAACTATTACATCCTCAGGTTCTAGCTCACGTCAGGTTTTCCACCTCCTTGTGTGTGTATTAAATGAAATCACTATAACACTCAATTCTTTAATGGAAGACTAAGAATGTTAAAAACAAAATTTATGCTTACCTGATAAATTTCTTTCTCTTGTGGTGTATCCAGTCCACGGGTTCATCCATTACTTGTGGGATATTCTCCTTCCCAACAGGAAGTTGCAAAGAGGACACCCACAGCAGAGCTGTCTATACAGCTCCTCCCCCAACCCCCACCTCCAGTCATTCGACCGAAGACAAGTAAGAAAAAGGAGAAACTATAGGGTGCAGTGGTGACTGTAGTTTTAAAAATAAAAACACCTGCCTTAAAGTGACAGGGCGGGCCGTGGATTGGATACACCACAAGAGAAAGAAATTTATCAGGTAAGCATATATTTTGTTTTCTCTTGTAAGGTGTATCCAGTCCACGGGTTCATCCATTACTTGTAGGATACCAATACCAAAGCTTTAGGACACGGATGAAGGAGGGACAAGACAGGAACTTAAACGGAAGGCACCACTGCCTTTAAGACCTTTCTCCCAAAAACAGCCTCCGAAGAAGCAAAAGTATCAAATTTGGAAAATTTGGAAAAAGTATGAAGCGAAGACCAAGTCGCCGCCTTACAAATCTGTTCAACAGAGGCCTCATGTTTAAAAGCCCAAGTGGAAGCTACCACTCTAGTAGAATGAGCTGTAATTCTATCAGGAGGCTGCTGGCCAGCAGTTTTATAAGCTAACCGGATTATGCTTCTCAGCCAAAAAGAAAGAGAAGTTGCCGAAGCCTTTTGGCCTCTCCTCCTCCCAGAGTAGACAACAAACAATGCAGATGTTTGACGAAAATCCTTAGTAGCTTGTAAATAAAACTTTAAAGCACGAACCACGTCAAGATTATGTAACAGACGTTCCTTCTTTGAAGAAGGATTAGGACACAGTGACGGAACAACAATTTCCTGATTGATATTCTTATTAGATACTACCTTAGGAAGAAACCCAGGTTTGGTACGTAAAACTACCTTATCTGCATGGAAGATCAGATAAGGGGAATCACACTGTAAGGCAGATAGCTCAGAAACTCTTCGAGCCGAAGAGATAGCTACTAAGAACAGAACTTTCCAAGATAAAAGCTTGATATCTATCGAATGCAAAGGTTCAAACGGAACCCCTTGAAGAACTTTAAGAACTAAATTTAAACTCCATGGTGGAGCAACAAGTTTAAACACAGGCTTGATTCTAACTAAGGCCTGACAAAACGCCTGAACATCTGGAACATCTGCCAGACGCTTGTGCAAAAGAATAGACAGAGTGGAGATCTGTCCCTTTAAGGAACTATCTGATAATCCCTTTTCCAATCCTTCTTGGAGAAAAGATAAAATCCTAGGAATCCTGACCTTACTCCGTGAGTAGCCCTTGGATTCACACCAATGAAGATATTTACACCATATCTTATGATAGATTTTCCTGGTGACAGGCTTTCGAGCCTGAATCATGGTATCAATGACCGACTCGGAGAAACCACGTTTTGATAAAATCAAGCGTTCAATCTCCAAGCAGTCAGACGCAGAGAAATTAGATTTGGATGTTTGAATGGACCTTGGAGTAGAAGGTCCTGCCTCAGCGGCAGAGTCCATGGTGGAAAGGATGACATGTCCACCAGATCTGCATACCAAGTCCTGCGTGGCCACGCAGGTGCTATCAAAATCACTGAAGCTCTCTCCTGCTTGATCTTGGCAATCAGACAAGGGAGGAGAGGAAATGGTGGAAACACATAAGCCAGGCTGAAGGACCAGGGCACTGCTAGAGCATCTATCAGTGCTGCCTAGGGATCCCTTGACCTGGACCCATAACAAGGAAGCTTGGCGTTCTGACGAGATGCCATCAGATTCAGTTCTGGTTTGCCCCATAGTTGAATCAGCTGGGCAAATACCTCCGGATGGAGTTCCCACTCCCCCGGATGAAAGGTCTGCCGACTTAGAAAATCCGCCTCCCAGTTCTCTACTCCTGGGATATGGATAGCTGAGAGATGGCAAGAGTGAACCTCTGCCCATAGAATTATCTTGGAAACCTCCATCATTGCCAGGGGACTCCTTGTTCCCCCCTGATGGTTGATATAAGCTACAGTCGTGATATTGTCCGACTGAAATTTGATGAATCTGACCGCAGCTAGCTGAGGCCAAGCCTGAAGAGCATTGAATATCGCTCTGAGTTCCAGAATGTTTATCGGAAGGAGGGCTTCCTCCTGAGTCCACGAACCCTGAGCCTTCAGGGAGTTCCAGACTGCGCCCCAGCCCAGAAGGCTGGCATCTGTCGTCACTATAGTCCACTCTGGCCTGCGGAAACTCATTCCCCTGGACAGATGGACCCGAGATAACCACCAGAGAAGAGAATCCCTGGTCTCTTGATCCAGATTTAACAGAGGAGAGAAATATGTGTAGTCCCCATTCCACTGATTGAGCATAAGAAGTTGCAGTGGTCTGAGATGTAGGCTGGCAAACGGAACTATGTCCATTGCCGCTACCATTAGGCCGATCATTTCCATACACTGAGCCACTGACAGCTGAGAAGTAGAATGAAGAACACGGCAGGAAGTTAGAAGCTTTGATATCCTGACCTCTGTCAGAAAAATTTTCATTTCTACTGAATCTATCAGAGTTCCTAGGAAGGAAACTCTTGTGAGAGGAGAGAGAGAACTCTTTTCTCTGTTCACTTTCCACCCGTGAGACCTCAGAAAGGCCAGAACAATGTCCGTATGGGACTTGGCGATTTGAAAAGTCGACGCCTGCATCAGAATGTCGTCTAGGTAAGGAGCCACCGCTATGCCCCGCGGCCTTAGTACCGCCAGAAGGGACCCTAGAACCTTCGTAAAGACTCTTGTCGCCGTGGCTAACCCGAAGGGAAGAGCCACAAACTGGTAATGCCTGTCTAGGAAGGCGAACCTGAGGAACTGATGATGCCCTCTGTGAATCGGAATGTTTAGATAAGCATCCTTTAAGTCCACGGTAGTCATATATTGACCCTCCTGGATCATAGGGAGGATGGTTTGGATTGTCTCCATCTTGAAGGATGGGACCCTGAGAAATTTGTTTAGGATCTTGAGATCCAAGATTGGTCTGAAAGTTCCCTCTTTTTTGGGATCTATAAACAGGTTTGAATAGAAACCCTGCCCCTGTTCCTCTCTTGGAACTGGGTGGATCACTCCCATAACCAGTAGATCTTGAACGCAACGTAAGAATGCCTCTCTCTTTATCTGGTTTGCAGATAGTTGTGAGAGATGAAATCTCCCCTTTGGAGATGAACCTTTGAATTCCAGAAGATATCCCTGGGAAACAATCTCTAGTGCCCAGGGATCCTGGATGTCTCTTGCCCAAGCCTGGGCGAAGAGAGAAAGTCTGCCCCCGACTAGATCCGGTCCCGGATCGGGGGCTACCCCTTCATGCTGTCTTAGAGGCAGCAGCAGGCTTTTTGGCCTGCTTCCCATTGTTCCAAGTCTGGTTAGGTCTCCAGACTGGTTTGGACTGGGCGAAATTTCCCTCTTGTTTTGCATTAGAGGAAGCCGAAGCTGCGCCGCCCTTGAAGTTTCGAAAGGAACGAAAACTATTCTGTTTGGTCCTTAATTTATTGGACCTATATTGAGGAAGGACGTGACCTTTTCCTCTGGTAATGTCAGAGATGATCTCCTTCAGGCCAGGCCCGAATAGGGTCTGTCCTTTGAAGGGGATGTTAAGAAGCTTAGACTTTGAAGTAACGTCTGCTGAGCAGGACTTAAGCCATAGCGCTCTACGCGCCACAATGGCAAAACCTGAATTCTTAGCCATTAGCTTGGTTAAATGAAAAACGGCGTCAGAAATAAAGGAATTAGCTAACTTAAGAGCTTTAATCCTGTCTAAGATATCATCTAACGGGATCTCCACCTGTAGAGCCTCCTCAAGAGACTCGAACCAAAAAGCAGCTGCAGCAGTAACTGGAGCAATGCATGCAAGAGGCTGGAGAATAAAACCTTGATGAATAAAAAATTTCTTAAGGAGACCCTCCAATTTTTATCCATAGGATTTAGGAAAGCACAACTGTCCTCGACAGGGATAGTTGTATGCTTAGCTAGGGTAGAAACAGCTCCCTCCACCTTAGGGACCGTCTGCCACGAGTCCCGTATGGCGACATCTATGGGAAACATCTTTTTAAAAGCAGGAGGGGGAGAGAACGGCATACCTCGTCTATCCCATTCCTTAGTAATAATTTCAGAAAACCTCTTAGGGACTGGAAAAACATCAGTGTAAACAGGCACTGCAAAGTATTTGTCCATTTTACACAATTTCTCTGGAACCACAATGGGGTCACAGTCATCCAGAGTCGCTAAAACCTCCCTGAGTAATAAGCGGAGGTGTTCGAGCTTAAATTTAAACGCTGTCATTTCAGAATCGGACTGAAGTAAAGCCTTCCCTGAATCTGAAATGTCACCCTCAGATAGAAACTCCTTTGCACCGGCTTCGGAGCCTAGTGAGGGAATATCGGACACAGCTATTAAAGCGTCAGAAAGCTCTGTATTTGTTCTAGCCCCAGAGCTGTCTCGCTTTCCTTGTAACCCTGGCAGTTTGGACAATACCTCTTTGAGGGTAGAATTCATAACTGCCGCCATGTCCTGTAAGGTAAAAGAATTAGACGCGCTAGATGTACTTGGTGTCACTTGGGCGGGAGTTATAGGTTCTAACACATGGGGAGACCTAGATGGCATAACCTCCCTTTTTTCATTCTGAGAATTCTCTGGTGATAAATCTTTAAAAGCCATAATATGGTCTTTATAGTTTATAGATACTTCAGTACATTTGGTACACATTCTAAGAGGGGGTTCCACAATGGCTTCTAAACATATTGAACAAGGAGTTTCCTCTATGTCAGACATGTTTAACAGACTAGTAATGACACCAGCAAGCTTAGAAAACACTTTAATAAATGTGAAACAGCAATTAAACAAAAACGGTACTGTGCCTTTAAGAGAAAAAAATAACACTTAAACTGCAAAACAGTGTTAAAATGTAGTAAATAGAATAGTATCAATATTATGCCATACATTTAAGATTGATTGTTTTTTAACATTTGTTTTTTAACATTTATTTACATCCTACTTATTGTTAGCTGCTATTTGCAAATATTTGCACAGACTATTATTTCTTATACAAGGGAGACGTCCCTATCGCTAATTTCTATATATTTTTGATGTAATTTGTCTATTTCATTTAATAAATGTAAATATCCTTTAATGTGGTGTGTATACTTTTAGCTTGTTAGCGCACTTTCTCTATCTTGAGGCTTAGGCTTCGTTATTGGTCATATATTTGTGTCTGATACAAGCAGAGATTGTATCTTTAGAGTAAGTGTTTAGCAATACCATCCTTAGCGCGCACCAATCCACTTTTTTAGATTTAAAATGTAGTAAAGACTTTGAAATGTTTACAGTGTGAGTAAGGGACTAAAGCAACATCGCACCCACTTGCAAATGGATGATTAATTTTCTTAGCCCCCAAACCGGATTTAAAAAACGTCAACCACCGGTAAAAGACAGTTAAGCACCTTGCCACAGCTATGCTGTGGCCCCTATCTGCCCTCAAATATGATTATGGAAGAAATAAGCCCTCTATAGTGGTCCTCAGATGCAAGAGGACTCCTCTAGGGAAGCTGGAAGTCTCAGTCTGAAAGAAACTGCGCAACTAATTCGTGAAAATAGGCCCCTCCCACCATGTACTCGATGTCAGAGGGGCCTTAAGGAAATACTCCTAGGAGTATCTGACTATGCCATGTGGAAAACTAGGCCCCAACTAAAGACTTATCACCCTCAGAGCAAAAAACGTCCCATTTATGAAACAAGTAAACGTTTTGTCACTAATTAATATTATTATGTAATATTAACATGAGTATTACCCCACTTTGTAAGCATGATCCCAGTCGTTGCAAATCACTGCATCTAGCTTACCTCAATATACACAAGGTTCTGTCAGCATTTTCTAGAACTTATCCTTTCTCTAGAAATAAAAGTACTGAACATACCTCAAAGCAGGTAATCAGCAGACTGTTCCCCCAACTCGAAGTTATCCCATACTCTTCAGTTATGTGTGAGAACACCAATGGACCTTAGTTACAAACCGCTAAGATCATCAACCTCCAGGCAGAACTCTTCTTCTAATTCCTGCCTGAGAGTAAAACAGTACAACGCCGGTACCGTTTAAAAATAACAAACTCTTGATTGAAGGAAAAACTACACTAAGTCACCACGTATCTCTTTATACTTCCTATCTTGTCGAGAGTTGCAAAGAAAATGACTGGAGGTGGGGGTTGGGGGAGGAGCTGTATAGACAGCTCTGCTGTGGGTGTCCTCTTTGCAACTTCCTGTTGGGAAGGAGAATATCCCACAAGTAATGGATGAACCCGTGGACTGGATACACCTTACAAGAGAAATATGATATTTTACTGTGATTGTGTGAAGCCACGCCCACAAACCACACCCCCACCACTACCATTTAAAAAGTGTCTAGGAATCAGCTGGGCAAAAGGTGGCAAACCTAAACAAACTTATAAATTGGACAATATAAGCCTTGATCTTGATCCTGAAAAGTTCAAATTTCCCATACATGTTTACATGTAACATGTTGCAAATATATCAATGTATTAAAAAAACACAATACTTTTTAATACTTTTCTGACAATATCAGTCAGCCTTCATACACCGTGAGTAAATATATATTTATTTACTTTCACACACACACATCAAATACTTAAAACTACACTCGCACATTTATCCTGCACAGCCAGCAAAGTATCAGGAATAAACTACTCACACCCTTGGCTATGACATTTTATATATATATTTTGTGCTGTCCTATTGTTGCCTCTTAAAAATGTCACCATTGTAAATATTTCACCTATGTTTATAACGCTGCAGAATCTGTTGGAGCTCTACAATATATATTCAATATATATATAGGAAGCGTCTAGAGGCTGTTATTTCTGCTTAATTATTCTCTACTAAATATTGATGCAATCCCAGAGGCAGAACTTTTTTTCATTTTCTGCGATGAGATTTTTTTAGTGAAAATTTTTCTGCAGTGTCTTTAACCTTTTAACGCCGTTCTATTCTGTCACAATTACACTGGGCTTTAGAGCCGTTATGACGGAATAGAACGTCATAGCCAACGGCTGTCCTGAAGCCTAATGCGCTTCCTGGATTTGATCACGGTCTGGAGGGCGTTCCTAGGGTTATAGGGACGCCCCCCAGACCCGATCCAATAATTGAAATCTCGCGATCGTGTGCACGATTGCGTGATTTATTTTGTCTACATCGGAACATTCAAAAAATGGAAAATCTAGTCAAAATTAAACTTTCATTATTCAGATAGGGCATGCAATTTTAAACAACTTTCCAATTTACTTTTATCATCAAACTCGCTTTGTTTTCTTGGTATTCTTTGTTAAAAACTAAATCTAGGTAGGCGCATATGCAAATTTCTAAGCCCTTGAATGCCATCTCTTATCTCAGTGCAGTTATTTAGGAGTGAGCACTGATTGGCTAAAATGCAAGTCTGTCAAAAGAACTTAAATAAGGGGGCAGTCTGCAGAGGCTTAGATACAAGGTAATTACAGAAATAAAATGTGTATTATTATAACTGTGTTGGTTATGCAAAACTAGGGAATGTGTAATTAAGGGATTATCTATTTTATAAAACAACAAATCTGGTGTTGACTGTCCCTTTAATATAACTGTGTTTTGCTATGCAAAACTGGAGAATGGGTAATAAAAGGCATTATCTATCTTTTTAAACAATAACAATTCTGGAGTAGACTGTCACTTTAACTTTTTAAGCAGTAAGTTTTGACCCGCTGCTTTGTATCTTTCTAAGAGACCCTTAAAGGGATACTAAACCCACATTTTTTCTTTCATGATTTAGAAAGAGCAGGCAATTTTAAGCAACTTTCTAATTTACTCCTATTATCATACGGCTAGATTTAGAGTTTGGAAGCCAAAGGGGTGCGTTAGCTACGCGTGCTTTTTTTCCCCCGCACCTTTTAAATACCGCTGGTATTTAGAGTTCACAGAATGGCTGGGTTTTCAGTGCGTTAGGCTCCAAAAAGGGAGCGTAGAGCATAATTTAACGCCACTGCAACTCTCGATACCAGCGGTGCTTACAGACGCGGCCAGCTTCAAAAACGTGCTCGTGCACGATTCCCCCATAGAAAACAATGGGGCTGTTTGAGCTGAAAAAAAACCTAACACCTGCAAAAAAGCCGCGTTCAGCTCCTAACGCAGCCCCATTGTTTCCTATGGGGAAACACTTCCTACGTCTGCACCTAACACTCTAACATGTACCCCGAGTCTAAACACCCCTAACCTTACACTTATTAACCCCTAATCTGCCGCCCCCGCTATCGCTGACCCCTGCATATTATTTTGAACCCCTAATCTGCCGCTCCATACACCCCCGCCACCTACATTATCCCTATGTACCCCTAATCTGCTGCCCTAACATCGCTGATCCCTATATTATATTTATTAACCCCTAATCTGCCGTCCCCAACGTCGCCTCCACCTAACTACACTTATTAACCCCTAATCTGCCGACCGGACCTGAGCGCTACTATAATAAATGTATTAACCCCTAATCCGCCTCACTCCCGCCTCAATAACCCTATAATAAATAGTATTAACCCCTAATCTGCCCTCCCTAACATTGCTGACACCTAACTTCAAGTATTAACCCCTAATCTGCCGACAGGAGCTCACCGCTAATCTAATAAATTTATTAACCCCTAAAGCTAAGTCTAACTTTAACCCTAACACCCCCCTAAATTAAATATAATTTAAATCTAACAAAATAAATTAACTCTTATTAAATAAATTATTCCTATTTAAAGCTAAATACTTACCTGTAAAATAAACCCTAATATAGCTACAATATAAATTATAATTATATTGTAGCTATTTTAGGATTAATATTTATTTTACAGGCAACTTTGTAATTATTTTAACCAGGTACAATAGCTATTAAATATTTAATAACTATTTAATAGTTACCTAGTTAAAATAATTACAAAATTACCTGTAAAATAAATCCTAACCTAAGTTACAATTAAACCTAACACTACACTATCAAAAAAATTAATTAAATAAAATACCTACAATTATCTACAATTAAACCTAACACTACACTATCAATAAATTAAATACAATTCCTACAAATAAATACAATTAAATAAACTAACTAAAGTACAAAAAATAAAAAAGAACTAAGTTACAAAAAATAAAAAAATATTTACAAACATTAGAAAAAAATTACAACAATTTTAAAATAATTACACCTACTCTAAGCCCCCTAATAAAATAACAAAGACCCCCAAAATAAAAAAATGCCCTACCCTATTCTAAATTACAAAAGTTCAAAGCTCTTTTACCTTACCAGCCCTTAAAAGGGCCCTTTGCGGGGCATGCCCCAAAGAATTCAGCTCTTTTGCCTGTAAAAAAAAAACATACAATACCCCCCCCACATTACAACCCACCACCCACATACCCCTAATCTAACCCAAACCCCCCTTAAATAAACCTAACACTAAGCCCCTGAAGATCTCCCTACCTTGTCTTCACCATGCCAGGTTCACCGATCGGTCCAGAAGAGGGTCCGAAGTCTTGATCCAAGCCCAAGCGGGGGGCTGAAGAGTGACGTCCATCCTCAGGCTGAAGTCTAGATCCAAGCGGCGGCTGAAGAAATCCATCATCGGGCTGAAGTCTTGATCCAAGCAGGCGCTGAAGAAGTCCATCATCGGGATGAAGTCTTCTATGAAGCAGCATCTTCAATCTTCTTTCTTCCGGAGCCATCATCTTCCAGCCGACGCGGAACATCCTCTTCTACCGACGCCTACTCGCCGAATGACGGTTCCTTTAAATGACGTCATCCAAGATGGCGTCCGTCGAATTCCGATTGGCTGATAGGATTCTATCAGCCAATCGGAATTAAGGTAGGAAAATTCTGATTGGCTGATGGAATCAGCCAATCAGATTCAAGTTCAATCCGATTGGCTGATCTGATCAGCCAATCAGATTGAGCTTGCATTCTATTGGCTGTTCCGATCATTCTATTGGCTGTTTAGCCAAGTCTAAACGTTTTTTGTTTTTTTTTAAATTAACCTCCTTTGCTGCAAGTTTATTTGCTTCTGGAACATTGACTTAACGCTGGGCATGATGAGCACACAGTTGATTGGCACAGGGAGTATTGGACATGCTGCCAATCTTGAAGCTAAAAAACGGATAGTGAATAAACAGCCTATGGGGTCGATTTATCAAGCTACTGCGGACAGGGGCGTACATATGCGCCTTTGTCTGCCACAGCTCGTCTCTGGCACATTGACTTCTGCTTCCGGAATTCAGCATTGCACAAGAACGAAGTTTTGCGCTCTTGTGCAACGCCGCCCCCAGCCAATCACGTGCGGGCAGGATCAGTCAATCTCCCCGGTCAGATGAGACCGGAGAGATTTAAATTCACCACCTAAGAGCTGGCGAAGAGGTTAGGAAAGCAGCGGTCTGATGACCGCTGCTTCATAAATACGGACTGCAGGTTCTCTTGTGAGAACCTGCAGTCGTAGGGGGGCAAAGGCTGGCGAAGCCTTTGATAAATCAACCCCTATGTTACCATTGTGTATTCTTAAGACTTAGTGAAAACTTATTTTTGTATTTCCCCTTTAAGGTTACGGAGAACATAAAAGAGTGAGAAAAGCCTTTAACTGTACATAATACATCAAAGGAAAAATACAGTTATGAAAATTTGCATGTTTTAAATAGATAACTAAACATGCTTCCTGTTTAAAAACCCCATAAATACAATGTTTGCATAGCAAGTCAGAAGTAAAACATAGAGCTATGGTTAACTTGGCTAAGTACTTCACCCTTTCACCACATTAAATACTTTGTATAAAGAAGAAGGAGAAGAAAAAAAAAAAAAAAAAGGATGCCAAACAAAATGGGCTTGTAATTTAAAGGGACATACAATTCAATACGGGACAGTAAAATAAACTTTCATGATTCAAATAGGGAATTTCATTTTAAACAATGTTCCAGTTTACTTTTATCATCAAATTTGCTTTGTTCTCTTGATATTCTTTGTTGAAGGCTAAACCAAGTTAGGCTCATATGCTGATTTCTAAGCCCTTAAAGAACACCTTATCTCAGTGCATTTTATTATCTTTTCACAGCTAGACAGTGCTAGTTTATGTGTGCCATATATAACATTGTGCTCACTCCGATGGAGTTATGCACGAGTCAGTACTAATTGGCTGAAATGCAAGTTTGTAAAAGCACTGATATAATGGGGCAGCCTGCAGAGGTTTAGATACAAGGTAATCACAGAGGTAAAGAGTGTATTTAATATAACATTGTTGGTTATACAATACTGGGGAATAGGTAATAAAGGGATAATCTATCGTTATAAAGAATACAAATTTTCAAGCAGACTGTCCCTTTAACTCTTGAGATGTTAAAATACATTTACTTCCAACACCTCATTAAAAGTGACACTAAATACTTTGTAATTGCAAGATATTTCTGTTGTCTTGATATAGAATGAAATATCAGGCAAATGTACACATTTTTAAAACAACTTAACATCTTGTTTGCTGCAATTGTTTTCTAGTAGCCAAACCCACAAACCATTTGCATTATTTGGAGCAGCCAAACTGTGTTTGCTTCTGCAGAAGACAAGGCTAGTAATGCTTAATTTGCATTAAAGGGACAGTCAAGTAAAAAAAAAACACTTTCCAGTTTACTTTTATTACCAATTTTGCTTTGTTCTCTTGGTATTCTTAGTTGAAAGCTAAATCTAGGAGGTTCATATGCTAAATTTCTTAGACCTTGAAGGCCACATCTAATCTGAAAGCATTTTGACAGTTTTTCACCACTAGAGGGCGTTAGTTCATGTGTTTCATATAGATAACATTAAACTCAGGCACGTGAAGCTCCTAAGAGTCAGCACTGATTGGCTAAAAATGCAAGTCTGTCAAAAGAACTGAAAGAAGGGGGCATTTTTTAGAGGTTTAGTTATAAGGTAATCACAGAGATAAAAAGTATATTATTATAACTGTGTTGGTTATGCAAAACTGGGGAATGGGTAATAAATTGATTGTCTACATTTTTAAATAACAAAAGTTCTGGTGTTTACTGTCCCTTTAAGGATGATTGCAGTGTACATTTCTAAATCCAATTTTCAAAGCTAAATTACATGAAAAGGGGCAAAACAAATAAGGAAAATATATTGTAAATTATTTACTATGCTTGTCAATCGCCCATTTTGAATAAATCCAAGGTGATTTTAATCCACAGGCTCTAAGGGCTACTTTCCATTGAGGTGGTAAAGTTTGGAAACTGGTGGTAACATAACAATTCTCCATAGACTTTAATGAAGAAAAATGTTTCTACCACCAGTTTACAAACTTTATCACCTCAATTTAAACTAGCCCTATGTTGGTGGAGAGTTTAGGAAGCAGTGATTTAATACTTTTGCTGCTAAGCCATCTTTACACCCACGTGATGAGCCATTTTTTGACTACCTACATTTAAACCCTGTGCTGTGGCAAAAACTGTAAAAAAAAAAAAAAAAGTATAATTTTTGCATAGATTTTAGTAAATAATATTGAAAACAGCCCAGCGAATACTGCGGTTACTGTGATCACCTTACTAATTTGCCTTGAAGGATAGTCACATGTGAAATAGGGGCCCATACAGGCTTCCTGTGTTGTACTGCTACAAGAGCAGGCAATTCTCTTTCAAATGGGGGGTCTAAAAGCTACACTGAGCTTCCTGGATCAGCCCCACGTGTGTACGTGGTGATGTCACTGCCACTCCAATGAAGCCTGGGAGTCCTGCCCACCAGGCCACCAATACATGCCCGGCTATTTTAGGCTGTGATGTGCATGACGAGCTATAGCTCATCATACACATCAAAGGGGTTAAACTGATGCTGCATTGATATCAGTCACAGGCGTAAAGGAACAGTATACACCAATTTTCATAAAACTGCATGCAAGAGACACTGCTATACAGAATAATATGCACAGATACTATTCTAAAAATCCAGTATAAATCTTTTAAAAACTTACTTAGAAGCTCCAAGTTTAGTACGGTTGATGAGATTAGCTGGAACACCCAGTGAAAGGGGCTTTGTGTAGATACTCACCCCCTTCCCTGCATATGAAAAGACAATAGACAAACAGGAGCCAGTAGTAGTCTGTAAACGTGTGTATACATCTGACACTGTGGGGCTTGGTTAGAAGTCAGCACAATGTTATTAAAAAATTAGCAAAACTAAACATTGTTACAAAAACACTCCCAGATGGGCTATATAAATGGATCATCTAGAAAACATTTATTGAAAGAAAAATCTAGTATATAATGTCTTATAAGCCGTCTTGTTTGACATACTATTTTGATTTGCTCTTGAAAAAGGCAATATAGTTGCTGAAACGCGTTGAGGTTTTAACATTGTTTTTAATAGATTTTCTAAGCTTTATTATACCGATATCCTGCTGGTGATCCAAATATATACTCTTTGTCTTTAGGCTATTCATTCAGTTTCTGAGTAACTGTTTAAGGTTTGTTAGACTGTTAGTTAAAGGTCTGGAAGGTCTTTATTTATTGGCTTTCATTATCCAGATTTCTGGCTATATTCTATATGGTTAGTTTGGATAAGAGTCTATTCACCAGTTCTTTAAAAAGGTCAGTTTTCTGTCCTTTTTTATTATGTTTAGTAAGAAGATTGTCTGTCCTAGAATTAAACCTGTTATTTTCCAATTGTTTCCTCCTTGGAACCTTTATATTTGTCTTGAGGATTTTGCAGGTTTTCTCCTTTTGAGCCCATTCTTCAGGTGGATATTAACTTCTTTCTGACAAATTAATTTATTTTATGGAGGTGAGAGTCCATCGTAACCCCTGTTGTCCGCCATCTTAGGTACTGGCAGCTTTCTGCCAGTACCCAGTTTAGGTACTAGTTCTTTTTATTCATTTATTCTTTTTATTTTTTTTCTGTAGTGTAACGGTTCCCACTCCCTGCGATCGTGATTGTAGGCTCCCCATACCTAAATGTTTTGCTTTTTCTTTTAAATTGTATATGGCCTGACTTGAAATGCTATAATCTTAGAGACTAAATTATGTACCCACTAATTTATAATCCACAACAATGCATATGTTTAAGGCATGATCAGGCAGGATACTGCTTTTGATCACCCATGAAGGAAAAAAACCATACTAATCATGTAACTGATAATGCCATGTATGCTGCAATCTGGAGTGGTGGAGATTAAAGGGACATACAACCCCAAGTTTTTTGTTCATTTTTCAGATAAAACATATAATTTTAAAGAACTTTCCAATTTACTTATATTATCAATTTTGCTGCATTCTATTGGTATCCTTTGAGGAGGGTGCAGCAATGAAATAACAGGACACAGCCGAGCACATCAGGAGAGCAAATGACAAGAGGCATATATGTGCAGCAAACAATCAGCAGCTAGCTCCAAGAAGTGCATTGTTGCTCCTGAGTCTACCTAGATATGCTTTTCAGCAAAGGATAACAAGTGACTCAAGCAAATTAGATATTTAGATATTAGACATAAATTAGAAAATTGCGTGATCTATCTGAATCATGAAAAAAATAAAAAATGTGGGTTTTATGTCCCTTTAAAATCTACTAACTTTCAACTATTCTATATTTATTGCATGTGAGAAGCTATTCTTGCACATTTCTGGTTTCCAGCATTTACATGAAAAAAAAGTTGCCTTCAAGAAAAGTTACTAAATTTCCAGAACTATGAGAAACCGTTCTTGGAAACTCATGAATAGAAGCACAAGGCTGGTTGTATTACAACAGACTATTTCTAAAACTATAAGCATTTTTGACATCTGATGTTAAAAATAGAACATGAGTGATTTTCATGTCAATTTGCAGATGGAGGCTTTTACAACTCTACAAGACCCAAGTCCACTCATTAAAGGGACATGAAACCCCAAATTTATCTTTCATCATTCAGATAGAGAATACAATTTTAAAAGAGCTCCAATTTACTTTTATTAGCACATTTGATTTGTTCTTTTATTATTCTTTGTTGAAGAGATATCTAGAAAGGTCAGCGCACTACATGACAGAAAAAAGTGCTGTCATCTAGGGCTCTTGCTAATGTAAAACATTGTTGCAAAACTGCTGCCATATAGTGCTGCAGACATGTGAACACTCCTGAGCTTACAACACTGCTTTTCAACAAAGGATAACAAGAAAAATAAGAAAATAATAGACGTAAAATGGAAAGTTGTTTAAAAACTGTATGTTCTATATAAATCATGAAAAATAGGTTTTATGTCCCTTTAAAAAGACGAGATTCCCCTCTGAGGAGTCACAGGGAAATAGGTATACGCATGGGGATGGAGCTATGTTTTCTAGGTAATACGAGACATAAGTTTAAGGTTATGCAAGCCACAGAGTTAGAAGGAAAGTTTAATGCAAAATTGGTTTCCCGTTAAAGGGCCATAATAGAACGAAATGACAGGCTCTATTCCATAATTTTTATCATTATCGACTCCGCTCTACTGTGTGTTTAACCGCCACAAAGTGTGGCTCAGGTCCAGCGGTGCACTCCTGGTCCGAGCGAAAGCCAACGATGATCCAATCAGAAGCACTAGTTGCAAATCTAAGTCAGCAGTGGGTTCCACTCATGACCAGCAGTGCAGCGTGGGTCCTAAACAGCATTTCTACTGTGTATTTAACCCTTTTGCGGGGTTAAACAAACAGTAGAGCAGAGTTAATAGTCCTTAAAATGACATGCTTTAATGGGTTAGAGAATGTAATTGTTTTACTATTCTGACCCATTAAGGGGAAACTAATTTTACATGCAGGATTTAAATACACAACAGAGCAGGGCTTGACAAACACAGGAGCCAGGGAGTCACTGGTCCTAGAATTGTACCCTTGGCTCTTACATTTTGGGGTTATTCTCCATATATCTATATACAGCTACCACTGCCTGCCTCCTAAAAGTATGTTTTGCTCCTAAATATTCTTACTGGCTCCTAATTTTTAAACAGATTTGTCAAGCACTGGCTTAGAGCATGTCATTTTTTAAATATCATGGCCTTTTATGTGTTTACAATTACTTGTTATACCAGCTGCAGAATTTAAAATGTATGGGAAATTGTTCCTTTAGGCATGTTTCTATAAATGAAATAGCTGTCTCTGTTAACTGAAACTGCAACTTAATCAAAATGGCTGAGATTCAAAGGGGGACAACTTATTATGGGCTAGATTTATCAAAGCTGAGGCGTACAGGGGCACGTATACGCGCCCCTGTACGCCTCAGCTCGCCTGTGGCAGGGCGAAATTACCCGCAGGTAATCAACATTGCACGCGATCGCAAAATTGCAATCCCGCCCCCTGCCCGCGCACAGCCGATCACGTGCGGGCAGGGGCTGTCAATCTCCTCGGTCGGATTCGACCACAGAGATTGAATTTCGCCACCTTAGAGGTGGCGAAGAGCTTAGGGAAGCAGTGGTCTAGTGACCGCTACTTGATAAATTACGGCGAGCAAGTTCTTGTGAGAACTTGCAGCCGTAGGGACTTGATAAATCGAGCCCATTAGCTTACCACTTTATTTACAGATAATCCTCCTTATCTTATCACCCTATACACAGTGAGACCAATACCTAAAGATTACAATGAAAAACTAACATTTTATTAAAATCGCCCTGCTCCCCACTGGGATCCAACATCGCCTCATGGATGTCTATTTTCCCATTTTTCATGTAGTGGTATCTTTCTATTTGAAGTAGTGTAGAGACCTGTCTTTTCCATATTTCTAAAGTGGGGATTTCGCTAGATTTCCATCTCTGAGGTATAAGAGCTTTAGCGCTATTCAACAAAATGTACATTAGAGATTTTTTTTATTTGTTTCGTAGTTTAGGCACCTCAGGGAAGAAAAGGATACTAGGATCACTATGCATTTGTATATTGACTTTGGTATTTATCTCAGAGACCACATCCGTCCAGAAAGTACCCAACGCCTCACATGACCATCAGATATGCATCATATCTGCCTCTTCACCACCACCCCACCAGCACCTACCCTACTCTTTTTATAGATGTGACGTATTCTGGCGGGGTGATATACCACCTAGCCAAGAATATAAAATTAATTTCTATTATGTTGGAAGAAATCATGGCTTCTTTGTGGCTAAGGAAAACCCTGTCCTACTCCTCACGACTGATCCGTCTGTTTAGGTCCTTGGCCCACTTGTGAGTGAAAGTGGGATATTCTATATCACTATTTGTTAGTAGGATGTTATAGATTTTTGATAAAATATGTCTGGGTTGGGTCTGCATTATACATAAGTTTTCAGATTTGGTGAGAGAGCAACCAAAGTCCTCCCTATACTTGTGGGTTTGTATGAAGTGTGCCAGTCGTGTGTAAACGAACCAAGGAGGAGGATGTTCCCCCTCTCTTCCCATGAGACTCTCCCTTTGTACTAATTTGTTTCCTTCCATAATATTTTTAAAGATAAAGTCGTTAATGCGTGGAAAGGAGCTTTTTACTGATGGGTAACCTGATGCTGGTATGTTGGGGTTACCTCTGTAAGGTGTCATGGGAGAGTGTATAGTAAAAGAGTGGGTAGATGTATTGAGGATCTTGTCCCATACTGTGAAGAACTCAGACCATAGCGGGTACTGAGAGATCTCAACAGGTCTCGACCTTGGGGAGACCCATGCCCAAATGCCCATGTTCTCCGAATGTGTGATTTCCCTATCCAACTGTATCCATTTTTTGTCGACTGAGTTGTAGCACTATTCCACTAAGCGCTGCAACAGTGATGCCTGTCTGTAGAGTTCGAAATTCGGGACACCCAGTCCCCCCCTAAAGCTGGCTAGGAACATTGTGCTTTTTGGGATACATGACCATGTGTGCAGTAGTGCTGTTTAAGTGCCATGGCCTGTTTTCATTGGTCTAAGCGCAGGAAGTCCCTCAAATCTGTATGAGCATGAGTCAATGAGTCTGTGAGGTCAGTGTCTTCTTAATGTTGCTAATGCAGTCTTTCTGCATGTGCAAGTGTTTGTAGTAGATTTGAATATTTTTCCCGGTGTATTCTATGTAGCCTAGCCTTGTGCTTGATCAATACGCCTCTAACCACGCATTTATGGGCTTCCCAAACTGTCTCGTCTACAGTATTAAATTTGAAATATTCAGTGACAGTTTTTCCCACTTCCAGTTTAAAAATGTTGTCGTCTAAATGGTGATCATCTAGTCGCCACTGGAATGGGACAAGGGGGGACTCCGGCCACTCATAGGGTGACATTTTTATGCAAGTAATCTAAACACATACATACTAAGCAAATAATTAATGTAGTAACCAGAAAACATTTAAATTCAAGAACAGGTTAAGTAGATTAAACATGTCCTAGCAATGTTACATAGATCGGCCTAGCCTTTTGATAGACCATAAACATAGATGCCCAATGTAAAACCATATGTATATATAACATGCATAACTTTACACATATGTGCCATATTTTATAAGTCTCTTAAGTCAGTTTCTAGAGGGAAGGAGAACATGCAAATAGAACAAAGTTTTTCTATATTCAGAAGTCCCTCAGGAGTCTTTGGCGTGGGGCCTTAAAGATAACTAGAAGTGGCGTGATAGATTAGGGGGTATTAAACAATATCTCATCCTGGCGTGGAAGTGGTGAGTTGGTTACCGTTGTTTTGGAGTTGAAGGGTAAGTCTTGTAGTTTCAGGGTCTGTATCAGGAATGGTAAGGTGAGTTCCTGTCATTTCTGGAAGGTGGCTGGGCTGATATCTGAGAATATCTGGATGGTGATGCCTGCATGAGTGATGGGGGATTTCACCCTAGCATTCTTCAGCACCTCTTCTTTGTCTAGGAAGTTTAAGAAATGGATGATAATGTTTTGGGGTGGCGCTTTGGCTACAGGCCTTGGCCTCAAGGTCCTGTGGGCTCTTTCCAAAATCATCTCTGGCACTGTTGGGGTACCTTTAATTGAGCGGAACAAGTCCTGCAGGCAGCCCTGAATGGCGGATGGTAGTATCTAGTAGAAAGCTGATGGTTTCTTCATGATTACGTAGTTGCTTAGTTGATTGTTGCACATTATCACACAGCATCGTTTGCATACTTTCAAGTTTGGACATTTTTTGCTTAACCTGTATGATATCTTTGCGCAGTTCACCAAACAAGCCTCTGACCTCCTTGAGAACTTATTGTATATTATCTTTGGATGACAGTGTTTGAAGGTCTTCTCTGGTAATGAATGCTCCAGCATCTGGGGGTGTTTCACTTGTCAATGCTTGAGTCTGCTTTTTAAGGGAATCAGGCCCCATTCTGTCTGAGGATCTGCAGCTTTCAAATATTGGTTGAGAGTTGTAGATTTTAATGGCCTCTCCATTTTTGCTGCTCTCTTGCAGGGCATCACAGAGCACCCAGCAGTTATCACTATAAACTCTTTGTGTTAGCAGAAGGTTAGGAATCCTGCTGTGGTTGTGTGTGGCCAGGTAGTCTCGTTTCCTGAGATGCAGGGGGGGGGGGGGGCAGGATGTTAGAATATATGTGCAGATCATTTTATGGACAAGTAATTTCCCTGTTTTCTTCACTATGTAAAAAAAAAGAACATCTATCCAGTCTATGGTGACTCTGAGAGTTTATTTCAGGTTTACCAAGCATCCAGGCAAATTGTAAATTATTCCTGCTTGGGATATATGATGGTCGCACCAGAGGAGTTCATACGTAGCTGGCAGTCTCAGATCTCCCAAATGACTGTGTGTATTCCCCCTTTACAAAGTGCGCAACAGGTTTAATAATTAGGCTAGGCCGCCTCTATCCCCCTCTATGCGCTCTGTGCCTACACCACATTGGGGTAAATGGTTTCTCTGCTCTCTGTCTCTGCTTTCTAACAGGTGACCTGCCACCAGCGTGTTTACAGCCGTTATAAACCGGCTCGTACCTGAGTGAAGTTCGGCTTTACAGCGCACAAGGCCTCTGCATGCCGTTTGGAGGTGTGGAAAGTCCTTATGGTATCTTCCGTGCAGAGCCTTGATGTGTCGCGCCTCCGGCTGCTTTCTTGCCGATATACCCAGCCGACCCGTTACATGGATTTGACCTGTAAGTCTCCCAGCCCCATTACAGGCCACGTGGGTAGTCCACGGTGTGCTTTAAAGCTGTCTCCCCTGTGCTCCGTATCCGCGCAGGCTGCAAGGTGTAATGAGGGTTCCAGGTCACACCAGATGATCAGGCCAACCTATGGGGTATGATTGATGCCAGGGACTGAACGATAAAACCCCCTAGGGAGGAATGCAGCTATGGAGCCTAATTAGTGTGCGGCCATCTCCTTGCTTGGCCAGGCTCCGCCCCTCAAGTGTCCCTGTTTTTAATCAAATTTTTAAAAAAACGGCACTTTAGCATCAAAATTTACCAATAAACCAATAACATTCTCTATATGCAAACATTTTCCTAGGTTAAAGGGACATTCTACACCAAAATTTGTATTGTTTAAAAAGTTAGATAAGCCCTTTATTACCCATTCCCCAGTTTTGCATATCAAACAGTTATATTAATACATGTTTTACCTCTGTAATTAACTTGTATCTAAGCTTCTGCAAACTGCCCGCTTATTTCAGTGCTTTTGACAGACTTGCATTTTAGCCAATAAGTGCTGACTCCTCCTAGGTAACTCCACGTGCGTGAGCACAATGTTACCTATATGGCATACATGAACTAACATCCTCTAGTGGTGAAAAACTGTCAAAATACATTCAAATTAGAGGCGGGCCTTCAAGGTCTAAGAAATTAGCATATGAGCCTGCTATGTTTAGCTTTCAACTAAGAATATCAAGAAAACAAAGCAAAATCGGTTATAAAAGTAAATTGGAAAGTTGTTTAAAATTACATGCCCTATCTAAATCATGAAAGTTTATTTTAGACTAGACTGTCCCTTTAAGGACTTTTTAGTATAAAGGTCTGATATGCTATGATTGGGGGGAAAAAACCAAACCAAAAAAAAAACCTGTAAATGACAAGTTGGATTTGAACTCCAAAATTTTTGTTGTTTTAAAAGATAGATAATCCCTTTATTACCCATTCCCCGGGTTTTGCATAACCAACACAGTTATATTAATACACTTTTTACCTCTGTGATTACCTTGTCTTTAAGCCTCTGCAGACTGCCCCCTTATTTCAGATATTTTGACAGACTTACATTTTAGCCAATCAGTGCTGACTCTTAGGTAACTCCACGTGAGTGAGCAGTACAATGTTATCTATATGGCAAACAAGAACTAGTGCTGTCTAGCTGTAAAAAAAAACACTTTCAAAATGCACGCCGATAAGAGGTGGCCTTCAAGGTCTTATAAATTAGCATATGAGCCTACCTAGGTTTATCTTTCAAAAAAGAATACCAGGAGGACAAAGCAAAGTTGATGATAAAAATAAATTGGAAAGTTGTTTAAAATTTCATGCCCTATCTGAAAAATGAAAGTTTAATTTTAAATAGACTGTCCCTTTATAGTTACAAAATGTATTCTATAGTCTTCCAATAGATTAAAGGGACATGAAACCCAAAATATTTCTTTATTGATTCAGATAGAACATGCAGTTTTAAACAACTTTCTACTTTACTTATCTTATCAATTTTCTTTTTTCTCTTGGTATCTTTTGTGGAAAAGCAGGGACATATGCTTAAGAGCCGGCCCATTTCTTAAGCACTATATGGAAGCATTTTTGCAAGAATGTTATCCATTTACAAGAACACTAGATGGCAGCACTATTTCCTAGCGCTTCAGATGCCTACCTAGGTGTCTCTTCAACACAGAATATCATGGGAACTAAGTAAATTTGATAAAAGAAGCAAATTAGAAACATTTTAAACATGGTATGCTCTGTCTGAATCACAAAATACATGTGGGTTTCATATTCCTTTAACATAACAGCAGGGCTATATAAAAAAAGGATTATCCACTTGTGTGCTGCAATTGCTTTAAATGGTCAAACTCCACCAGCCACTTTCTGTATATGGAGGAGTCAATCCAGACTTGAAATGATGAGGTTTGCCACTGTCACTGTGTTAACAAAATATCCAACATCAAAACTGCAAATTAGTTGCAGATATGTTTTAATTTTAGGCTTGTGAAACTTGCCATGTGCTTTTGGACAATCCAAATGATCAGACTTATAAAGTAAAGGAAAAATAAATAATGAAAGTATATGTTTGAAAGTTGTTTTACTATTCATAATTAAAACATTTTTAAGAGTTTTATATTAAAATCTTAAAAAGGGTTTACTGTCCTTTTAAACATCTTTAGATTTAGATTGCGGTTATATGTTGGAGTTCATGACCAGGATGGGATTTGAGGGACCGTTTGTCCAAGCAATAAAAAGCATATACTCATATCCCACAGCACACATAAGAGCAGCGGGTTATCAATCCAAGGAGATAGACATTAGAAACGGTACAAGACAGGGCTGCCCTTTGTCACCACTCCTATTTGCTATATGCATAGAGCCCTTGGCGGCAAGGATTCGCCTTGCCCGTGAAGTTCATGGGGTCTTGGTGGGAGGAGAGGAATTTAAAATATCTGTTTGCAGACGATGTTCTTCTTACTTTAACTAAACCCTTGACATCTTTGCCCCACTTGTACCAAATCTTACAAGATTACTTAAATGTCTCAGGGTACAAGATCAATCAAGACAAATGCGAGGCGTTATCCATAGCCCTCCCGGCCCACACTAAAAAACTGATTGAAACAAATTTCTCATTCCTATGGGCCAAAGAAGCTATTAAATACTTGGGAGTTCGCCTCTCAAACGATAATGACCAACTGTACAAACTGAATTATATCCCACTATACAAGGCAATTAGAAAGGAGCTCAAAAACTGGAAAAAGGGAGGTTTTTCATGGTATGGACGATTTTCGGCGATTAAGATGAATGTCCTCCCAAGATTACTATATCTTTTTAGGGCCTTACCAATTAAGATACCCCTGCCAGAACTAACTAAGCTCCAGACAGATATAACTGGATTTCTGAGGGGGAATAAGAAGGCTAGGATACCCTCACAGATACTAATGCAGCATAGACAATTGGGGGGGGGGGGTTGGAGTCCCAAATCTGATTAAATACTACCACTCAGCGAGATTAGCACAAAATACACTGTTGAGCCAAAAAAATAGTACACTGGTATGGGTTAAAATGGAGACTCTGATGGCAGGTTACAACTGTCCAGATGACATTTTATGGGAATATAAGAAACACAAAATGAAACAGTCAAGGGCCCCGAAAATATTAGACGAAATGATGACAATGTGGAACTCGTTGACCACTAGTTTAAAGTTGCTACCATCCGACTCTTTAATACGACCACTGAGGACACTGTTGTGTCAGGACTTTCACGGACAGTTAGGAAAATGGGCGAATAAAAGGGCTTTATAGAGTGGCAGACTTCCTACACAACGGTAAAATAGCTACATACCAGCAGATACAAGAAAAAATACTACCGGACAAATTACAATGGTTTTTGTATCTGCAGGTAGCATCATCTGTCTAAGGTTTTGCCCCAATCCGGTAGGAAAGGCCTGACCACAATTGAAAAACTCTGTAGCACCGAAACTAGACACAAAAAACTAATCTCTACCATATATCTTACATTACTGTCAACTAAATCTACGTCAAAATCTCCCTTAATGGATAAGTGGGAACAAGATACTAACACTATATATTCAAGAGAAGAATGGGAAGAGTTATTTTATAACTCTGGGAGAGGTATGGTCAGTGCAGATTTTAGGGAAAATTGCGTTAAGACAGTTTTTAGATGGTACCTTACACCGCTTGTTACCTCACACTACACACAAAATGGAAGTAAAGATTGTTACAGGGGATGCAGAGAAATAGGGACATATATCCATATGTGGTGGGACTGCCCTCAGATACAACAAGTATGGTCCAAATTATCTAGATTGCTGAGTGAAGTGTTATCTGAAGATATAGTTTTAACAAAGACACAGGCCCTACTGAATGAACGAGTGAGGCCCTTCAACTCGGCAATAAATACATTTATACGCACCCTATGTACAGCCACAAGGATAAGTATAGCTCGCTATTGGAAGACGGGGTCACCCTCTTGGGGGGAGGTAATAGCAAAAATCAAGCTCACATATAGGTTATCTGAGTCGGCATCATTCATACAGGCAAATCATGAACAATTCCTTAGGGTTTGGAACTATTGGATATTAAGTGGCCATTGAATTTTACATGGAAATAGAGTGGGTCTATGGAGACAGTTCAGAACCAGAAAACATATAAGGGGGGGGGGGGGGAGCCGATACAAGACAATAAGAGACGTATGTGGGAATACAATGGTTTGGGCTCTCTCCCTGGATCGGCGACAGTTACAGGATGAAGACAGGCAAGTTATTGTTTGAAATTGAGTTTAAGGGGTGATGAGAAGGAGAGGAGAAATGTACTATTTACTCTACGAAAACACAACTAAATGGGACAGAGAAAAAGAGGAGAATTGGGAAATCTAAATCATTTATGCTATTATAAAGTCATATCCTCTATTATCAGTCATTATTGAAGATGGGTTGCTTCACATGCCAAAGGACAGTACTTTCTAAATCCAATTGAGCAAAGAATGTGGTTCAATGGGAATGTCTGTTTATTCTTCTGAGTTGACTTGGTCAAACAGGACTAATACAATTGACCCCATTTTGAAGGAACTTTATCGTAAGAGAATGGGAATGGGAAAGTTTTTCACTGGAAATTGTAAAAGCTGTGTTGCATTTTTTATGTGTTGTACAATAAAGAATATTTTAACTAAACATCTTTAGATTTACTGGAAAACTAATACATAGCCTTTATCTTTCAAATGAAGGTTTTAATGCAGACCTGACAAAAAATAGGGAGGATTTATTTTGGACAGTTTTGCATTTGGGTTGAAAGGGGAAATACAGAAATCAATCATTTCTGTTGCAAGATTTAAAAGTACAATTTTCTGCTGCAGCAAATCATAACATTTTATATATCTTGACCAACGATATTAGACACTATATAAGCTTATATAAACTTGTGTAAATCATGTTCACTATTATTGCTGTTTCCTAAACGTGGTCTATAATAATATACACCAGATAACTCTGCATATTTTGGCATTCTGCAAGAAGCTAATATATAATTAACTACTAATTTTATATAATACCTGTATTCGGCATTAGATACGTGAAAAAGGATCTTGGTAGCACTTTTTCATATAGGAGTTTTTCTTAGCACTCCGTAACAACACTTTGTAGCTCTATAGTATTTTTTGCAGTTTTTTAGTGCTATGTAATATCACTTTGTAGAGCTTCTTAGTGCTTCAACCTTATACTTTGTCACAACACTTTGTAAACTTTTGCTATCAAGTTTTCCACTACATTTGATAGTAATTAAAGGGACAGTCAACACTTGCGGTAACATTATGCAATATTGAAAAAGAAAAAACGAAGATCCGCATGCAGCATAGCCCTTTTGCCTTGCCTACTTGCTTCTTGTAGTAATCACCGTCGATAACTTCTCTAATACCAGGTAAATATGGCAGCCGAACTCCCCCCACCGTTATGTTACGCGCTTGCAATTTCTGACCGAGGATTGGATTCTGATTTGCTGATCATTTGAAGAAGAAGGTAGCTACGTAATGGTGGGGGGAGTTCGGCTGCCATATTTACCTGGTATTAGAGAAGTTATTGACGGTGATTACTACAAGAAGCAAATAGGCAAGGCAAAAGGGCTATGCTGCATGCGGATCTTCGTTTTTTATTTTTCAATATCGCATAATGTTACCGCAAGTGTTGACTGTCCATTTAACTACACTGACACGCAGTAACTTCCCTTGTAGCAAGCATTTTTGTCTGTGCAGCTACCACACATATCCTGCAAATTGCAGTATAATCTATGGAATATAACTACAGTATTATATTCTTTTGTTTTTTTCTCTTTTCATGTGACCCCCAGTACAAATATCACATTCACTTATATCCAAAAGATACTTTATTCACGTATCTTCATAACGCACTTAAGCAACCCTTTAAGGGTGGCGCTCCTTACATTTCTCTATATAGTACTTGTTGTTTTTACCTAAAATGAACTGAACATGGGCGTTCCATGGGTGTGTAAGAAATTGTCTCTCAAATCCCAGCATAATTATCTAAACATTTTTGTCCTACAAATCTCAGTTTTTTCTTGCAACTTATAACGGTGCAAAGCTTTTATGAAAGTACTCAAAACACTAATTACTCTGAACAGCCTAGGCAAACAAGGCACTTGCCTAGGGAGGCAGATTTAGGGGGCAGCACTTTTTGAGTCCCACTACACCCACATATACATGCATACTGCACTAAACATACACACTGAAAATGCCATGAAATAAATTTGTCACATTACTCCCTCACCAAAAAATATTATGGCCTGAAACCTGGGGTGGGCGCAGAATTTTAAGTGCCAATGGCAGTACAAAACATAAACACCCCACTGACTCTGAAAGAAAAAAAATCAACTGATTTAAGCTACAGTGCATTGAAAACAGTGTGTTTTTGTATTAGGCGTAATACTAAAGATTAAACATATGCCAGTTTCTCCCTGTCTACTTCGTCCACGATTGCAAACTTTCACATAGCAGAGAGCTCTCATTATTCCTATAGAAGACATCTCACCACTCGCAGGGACAGTCGTTTTTCTTAGATAATTGCACTAAGACTGTCCCTGCAAGGCTTTTGGTGGCAAACATTTGATCATCAAGCATTAAGAGCTGGAATTGTACAATGTGTTACACTTCCACAACAAGGAATCTGGATCATAAAAGAGCCAAATGCTACATTCAGATCATCACGAAAGATCCGAATGCACATACCTGGTCATTACTCTATGAGAACATAAAATCAGGTTTACAGCGCTGCTTGCAAATCAGATAATAGAAGGAAGCCTTTCTTTATATAGGGAAATGTGGTAATAAAGTGCATAACACAATGTTATCTGATATACTTCCTTTATCAAATAAATATTTTTAATCACTGCTATAATTTTTAATAACAGGGGACAGATGTTATTATGACATAAAATAAATATAAGGTACAAAGAGTTCACAGTGGTGATACATATCATATTTACTTACTACTAAAAATTATTTAAACAATATCCACCATCAAATTTCATATCACTTGTTTATGTATTTAAACAGGGGAAAGAACATATTTTATTAATTTATTTTTTCTTTATCCCACCCTATAATAATAAAAAGGCACACTGATATATTATTTATTTAGATAAATTAGTTACATAGAAAGACAAGGACAGGATTTAACAGAGACATTTTTTATAATTATTTCTTTGGTGAGATTTTCCTTTTTTGTGTGATTTTTTTTTAAATTGAAAAATATGATTAGTACATAAAAACTAATGTATATATTTAAAATGACATTGAGAAGAGATCCACATTTAAATTTACATTAGATATTTTTTGTGATATCTTTTTTTTTTGTATTTGTATACATAATCGTAATAAAAGTGTTTTAAAAGGAATTTCATTGTCATTCCTATTTTGTGTTTCATTTTAACCACTATGTGCTAATATTTAGTTTAATTCCCAGAAGGGGTTACTAGAACTTCTGCTTTGTTAAAGTTGTGGTGAACTCTCCCCAGTTTCAGAATGTTAGTGATATTTTAGATGGAGTTTAATTCATCAGTTGTAATGAAGTTGCGCTAAAACGTACTTTTTAATATAAATATGGAATTCAAATAACCCGCGCTCCGCCGCTCACTTTAAAAGTCAATTTTTCTGTGACCTAATGGTTTGACTTGTTGTCCAATCATCACTCTAGCTACAACAAAAGTGCCTTAAGGGGAGAGCGCTGATTGGAGAACAATTCAAACCTTTAGACTTTTGAAATGGCGCGGCGGAGCACAAAGTAATTGAATTTCATATCTATATTAAAAAGTAAGTTACAGCTCATCTTTATTACAACTGATGAATAAAACTCTATCTAAAAGATCTCTAACATTCCGGATCTGATTTTATAAAGGGGAGAGTTTACTATTAGTGATTATACATGCAGCCTAGTGTGGAGTTATTGTGGTTTATTGTCTGTAAGTTTAAATCATTGATGTTTTGTATATATTTTTAAATATGTCTGAGGAAAATTTTTACTGCTAAGAAACGCATTACAAAATGTATTCCTGATTTTATATATTTTATTAGCCTTTCACTATAGTGTATGAGTGGGACTTTTTTTACTTAAACTTGTGTTTGTGATTAATTTTTCAGTCAAGTGGCTGTAAACTCTCTCAGACTAACTACACAGCACCTGAATGTGCTTCTTTCTTGCGAGTGAGACATTTTCTTTTCACATGTGCATTCATGCACTCAACAAATGCCAAGATGTCGGCCGCACACCGCACTTTTGTGAGCCGGGGATTTATGTTTGTGAAAGTATCTGTTCAAATCTAGAACTTAGTGTGTTGCACTTTCACAAGAATAAATATGGTTCTGAAAATTACTGAATGCGACTTACTCGTAATGCTACAAGGCTTCTTTGCTTTACATCTCACAGAGAATATGAAATGCCTGCAAGCCTGCAATTTTCTGTTTTATTATTTTTTAGTAAAATGTACCTTAAACATAACAAAAAAAAAAAATACAGTGAACTAAGTATATCAATGCACTATTCCTCTATGCAATAAAATAAAATAAAAAAGGAGGGACATTAAACACTAAGGGCTAGATTACAAGCGGAGCACTAAATTATTGCACACCCGCGATAATTATCAAGCGATAATTAGCTAGCTCGCGGTAGCAATTAGCGCTTATAACATTAACTAGAGATCAGATCTCTGGTTAATTTTATAAATGAGCCCCAAATGCCCCCAAAATAAAGTGTAGTGTATATTAGTTAAAAAATAACTGTAGCAGCATCTTTATTTTTTAATAACATATCTGCACTAGGCAGTATTTTGGGGTAAAAATGGCGGGAGTCGGGTGTAAAGTGCCTTTACATTGTGGTCCATGAGAACTGTGTATTCCCTGTAAATATATATATATATAATCATATACATATATATTTAAAAATGCTGCAATCATTGTGCGACTTAGGTTCTGATGCCATCTTTGACATTAGAGCCCTTGGAAGCACACTGTTGTGAGCGTAATGCTTCCCAGAAATTCGAACGCAAGCTCGCATTGCTGATAACTTTTAATACCAGCGCACATTAGCGTGCGCTGGTATTACACAGTGGAGAGCAAATATCGCTTTCATGAAAGCGATATTAAACGCTCCACTTGTAATCTAGCCCTAAATACATTCCATGCACCTTCTTCTAATTATCGGTGCCACCATTTTGGAACCTATGTTTCACTGCAGGAATCTGAAGGAGAGTTGCTGCACAAGTGCAATTACGTCAGCAATGAAAGCTAGAGTCCAACAGACTAGAAAAACCTCAATATTATGCTTATATAATGTATTTTATGGTTAATGTTCCTTTAAGAAAAGTTGCAAAGAGATTTTGTTCTGTGAGTTTTCTCACCTGCTTTGATTATTTTGTGGGACTGTTTGTTTGCTGTGTATCAAAAATAACATTTTGGATTATTATTATAGAATAAAGCTGCACCTTGGCAAAGATAAATACACAAATATGCTGAGCAGTTTAAACATTGCCTCAAGGCTTTCTATACTCACAACAAAACAGTGACTAAGAGTAAATACAATCCTTATTGACTCTAACTGAAATATATATCTCTAAACTGCTACAAATAATTCTGAAAGATACTTTGAAAAAAGGGAAGAATCAAGATATCGCAGAAAGTCCAAAAACTGAAATGAAACTGATTATACAGGAAACTTATGTTTCGAGACACAATAACATATCCCTTTATAGTTTAAAACAAATAATAATAATCTGAAAACTGCTACCAGCATCAAAAAATTGGTTTTATACAAAATATTGAAAATGAGCTCTTTGAACTCGATTCTATAAAGTTCCCAGGGCTGGTGAGATTCTAATGCTCGCCAGCTCTTCTATTTCCGTGGTAGAATTATAAAAAGCCACTTTTTACCCTGAAAACAGGGTGTCTTGTTAAGGGGCATATACTGCATTTTTGTATGGGGGGGGGGGGGGAGATGCATACATTACAAAAGTGCACACTAACACTTGTAATTTAAAAATCATACAAAACAAATAATTGAACAATTTACACAAACATATGCAGGAAAAAAAATTGTACTGGTGCATTAAAAATCATAACAAAATTGCCAAAAATCACATATTAGCAAAAACTTAAAAATTGTATGTAAAAAAAATTACACAGGAATAAATTGTATTAAAGTCCAGTATCTAAAAATACTCTTAAAAACAGGGGCACTTTAATTCATTAAACTTTACAAACACGCTTTTTTTAAAAAAATAAAAAAATAAATGACGCCTTTTGTTAGGGTAAACAGACCGCCAATCCTCCGCCTGCATCTCCGACTGTATTTTGCATATTGATGACAAATTCGGCTTCCTCCAATCGTTGCATGCCCCACGAGCAGGACGCCAATGGGGACACACAATGAATGGAGGGAGCCGGATTCGTCATTGATCTGCAAAATACAGAAGAAGACGCAGGCGGAGGATCGGCGTTCTGTTTACAAAAAAAAGGTTTTGTTTTCTAAAAAAAAGCATGTTTGTAAAGTTTAATCAATTAAAGTACCCCCATTTTTAAGAGTATTTTAGATTATGGGCTTTAATTGATTAAACTTTACAATCACTTTAAATATGCACAGCGTACATCGTAATTAAAGTGAAAGTTAATCCTAGCATTTCACAAATGCTAGGATTGACTATTGAAACAAATAAAGGGGACTTTCATTCATGAAGTATAAGATAACAAAGCCCACGGCTAAAAATAATTTTTGCTAAGGAGGCGACGTTTTCACCTCTTAGCCAATTGCAGTGTGGTAAATCCGGCTTGGCGCCCATGGGAGCCGGATTTACTGCACTGCTATTGGCGGTAAAAACGTCACCTCTTAGGAAAATAATTTTTTGCCATGGCATTTGTTAGCAGCTCAAATTTCTGATCGGTTGAAACAAAGGAGCTTTTCTACATGAAGTATTTTATACTTCATGAATGAAAGTCCCCTTTATTTGTTTCAATAGTAAATCCTAGCGTTTGTGAAATGCTAGGATTAACTTTCACTTTAAGTACACTTAAAGGGACAGTAAACACCAGAATTTTTGTTGTTTAAAAAAAGGTAGATAGTCCCTTTATTACCCATTCCCCAGTTTTGCATAACCAACACAGTTATAATAATATACTTTTTACCTCTGTGATTACCTTGTATCTATGCCTCTGAAAACTGCCCCCTTATTTCAGTTCTTTTGACAGACTTGCATTTTTAGCCAATCAGTGATGACTCCTAGGAGCTTCAGGTGCCTAGCTCAATGTTATCTATATGAAACACACGAACTAACGCCCTCTAGTGGTGAAAAACTGTCAAAATGCTTTCAGGATTAGAGGCGGCCTTCAAGGTCTCAGAAATTAGCATATGAACCTCCTAGGTTTAGCTTTCAACTAAGAATACTAAGAGAACAAAGCAAAATTGGTAAAAGTAAATTGGAAAGTGGTTTAAAATTACATGCCCTATTTAAATCATGAAAGTTTTTTTTTACTTGACCATCCCTTTAATGTGCAAAAAACACAAAGAAATTCGTAGTTTTAAGTACAAAATACAAAGCATAATTGTTGTTTTATCATAAAATTGGCTGAACATGGGCGTATATGAAAGTTTCTCTCAAATCCCAACGTAATTCTATAAACATTTTCGTACTAAAGATCTCACTGTTATTTCTCACAAATTTAAAGGTGGCGAGTTTTGACCAAAATACTCAAAACACTAATTGCTATGAAACGAAAACCTAAGCTTACATAAATTACAGATTACTAAAGGTGCAGTGCATTGAAAACTGTGTAATTTATTTTGTATTAGGCATAATATTCAAGTTTAGAAACACGCCGGTTTCCTCCTCTGCATCTCGCCCTCCATTGCGCATTTCTACCTAGCAGAGAACTCTCATTATTTGTATGGGAGACATCTCGCCACTCGCAGGGACAGCCCCTTTTTTATAGAATTCCATGAGGGCTGCCCTGTGAGTGTTGGCGTGGAAACCATGCATAGAGATGCATACTCAGGTACAGTTTTGTTTTTATTTTTTACCAATTGTACCACATTTGTGAACATACCAAGGCACTCTCTGACTTTTCTGCCCTCTACCATTTTTACACATAACCTCTGGCACTCTCTGAATTTTACACACTCTACCACTCTTACATATAACCCTATAGCACTGTCTGAATTTTACACACTCTACCACTCTTACATATAACCCTATAGCACTGTCTGAATTTTACACACTCTACCACTCTTACATATAACCCTATAGCACTGTCTGAATTTTACACACTCTACCACTCTTACATATAACCCTAAAGCACTGTCTGAATTTTACACACTCTACCACTCTTACATATAACCCTATAGCACTGTCTGAATTTTACACACTCTACCACTCTTACATATAACCCTAAAGCACTGTCTGAATTTTACACACTCTACTACTCTTACATATAACCCTATAGCACTGTCTGAATTTTACACACTCTACCACTCTTACATATAACCCTATAGCACTGTCTGAATTTTACACACTCTACCACTCTTACATATAACCCTATAGCACTGTCTGAATTTTACACACTCTACCACTCTTACATATAACCCTATAGCACTGTCTGAATTTTACACACTCTACCACTCTTACATATAACCCTATAGCACTGTCTGAATTTTACACACTCTACCACTCTTACATATAACCCTATAGCACTGTCTGAATTTTACACACTCTTCCACTCTTACATATAACCCTATAGCACTGTCTGAATTTTACACACTCTACCACTCTTACATATAACCCTAAAGCACTGTCTGAATTTTACACACTCTACCACTCTTACATATAACCCTATAGCACTGTCTGAATTTTTCACACTCTACCACTCTTACATATAACCCTATAGCACTGTCTGAATTTTACACACTCTACCACTCTTACATATAACCCTATAGCACTGTCTGAATTTTACACACTCTACCACTCTTACATATAACCCTATAGCACTGTCTGAATTTTACACACTCTACCACTCTTACATATAACCCTATAGCACTGTCTGAATTTTACACACTCTACCACTCTTACATATAACCCTATAGCACTGTCTGAATTTTACACACTCTACCACTCTTACATATAACCCTATAGCACTGTCTGAATTTTACACACTCTACCACTCTTACATATAACCCTATAGCACTGTCTGAATTTTACACACTCTACCACTCTTACATATAACCCTATAGCACTGTCTGAATTTTACACACTCTACCACTCTTACATATAACCCTATAGCACTGTCTGAATTTTACACACGCTACCACTTTTACACATAACCCCTGGCACTCTCTAAATTTTACACACTCTACCACTCTTACACATAACCCCTGGCACTCTCACTGTTATGCACATAACCCCGGGCAATCTTTGACTTTTTCACTCGCTACCACCCTTAAACATAACCCCGGGCAATCTCTGACTTTTATGAATTCTACCACCTTACGTTGCTCTGCTAAACTTGCACCACCCAGTTGTTCTTCTACCATTATACATACCCCTCAAACACTCTCTTAAAGGGTTATGAAACACATATTTTATTCATGATTCAGATAGAGCATGCCATTTAAAAAAAGAAAAAAAACTTTCTAATTAACTTCTATTATCAAATTTTTTTTTTCTTTGTTCTCTTGGTATCTTTATTTAAAAAAGCAGGAATGTAAGCAATGGAGCCGGCCCATTTCTGGAGCACTATATGGCAGCAGTTTTGCAAGAATGTTATCCACTTGCTAGTGCACTATATGGCAGCACTATTTCCTGCCATGTAGAAATATCACTGGAATGAAGCTAATTTGATAACAGAAGTAAAATTGGAAACTTTTTATAAAAGTCTATGGCCTAGATTTAGAGTTCGGCGGTAAAAGGGCTGTTAACGCTCCGCGGGTTTTTTTCTGGCCGCACCATAAATTTAACTCTGGTATCGAGAGTTCAAACAAATGCTGCGTTAGGCTCCAAAAAAGGAGCGTAGAGCATTTTTACCGCAAATGCAACTCTCGATACCAGAGTTGCTTACGGACGCGGCCGGCCTCAAAAACGTGCTCGTGCACGATTCTCCCATAGGAAACAATGGGGCTGTTTGAGCTGAAAAAAAACCTAACACCTGGAAAAAAGCAGCGTTCAGCTCCTAACGCAGCCCCATTGTTTCCTATGGGGAAACACTTCCTACGTCTGCACCTAACACCCTAACATGTACCCCGAGTCTAAACACCCCTAACCTTACACTTATTAACTCCTAATCTGCCGCCCCCGCTATCGCTGACCCCTGCATTACACTTTTAACCCCTAATCTGCCGCTCCGTAAACCGCCGCCACCTACGTTATCCCTATGTACCCCTAATCTGCTGCCCTAACATCGCCGACCCCTATGTTATATTTATTAACCCCTAATCTGCCCCCCACAACGTCGCCGACACCTGCCTACACTTATTAACCCCTAATCTGCCGAGCGGACCTGAGCGCTACTATAATAAAGTTATTAACCCCTAATCCGCCTCACTAACCCTATCATAAATAGTATTAACCCCTAATCTGCCCTCCCTAACATCGCCGACACCTACCTTCAATTATTAACCCCTAATCTGCCGACCGGAGCTCACCGCTATTCTAATAAATGTATTAACCCCTAAAGCTAAGTCTAACCCTAACACTAACACCCCCCTAAGTTAAATATAATTTTTATCTAACGAAATAAATTAACTCTTATTAAATAAATGATTCCTATTTAAAGCTAAATACTTACCTGTAAAATAAATCCTAATATAGCTACAATATAAATTATAATTATATTATAGCTATTTTAGGATTAATATTTATTTTACAGGCAACTTTGTAATTATTTTAACCAGGTACAATAGCTATTAAATAGTTAAGAACTATTTAATAGTTACCTAGTTAAAATAATAACAAATTTACCTGTAAAATAAATCCTAACCTAAGATATAATTAAACCTAACACTACCCTATCAATAAAATAATTAAATAAACTACCTACAATTACCTACAATTAACCTAACACTACACTATCAATAAATTAATTAAACACAATTGCTACAAATAAATAAAATTAAATAAACTATCTAAAGTACAAAAAATAAAAAAGAACTAAGTTACAGAAAATAATAAAATATTTACAAACATAAGAAAAATATTACAACAATTTTAAACTAATTACACCTACTCTAAGCCCCCTAATAAAATAACAAAGCCCCCCAAAATAAAAAATTCACTACCCTATTCTAAAATACAAATATTACAAGCTCTTTTACCTTACCAGCCCTGAACAGGGCCCTTTGCGGGGCATGCCCCAAGAATTTCAGCTCTTTTGCCTGTAAAAAAAAACATACAATACCCCCCCCCCCCAACATTACAACCCACCACCCACATACCCCTAATCTAACCCAAACCCCCCTTAAATAAACCTAACACTACCCCCCTGATGATCTTCCTACCTTGTCTTCACCATGCCAGGTTCACCGATCCGTCCTGGCTCCAAGATCTTCATCCAACCCAAGCGGGGGCTAGACATCCACTGAAGAAGTCCAGAAGAGGGTCCAAAGTCTTCCTCCTATCCGGCAAGAAGAGGACATCCGGACCGGCAAACATCTTCTCCAAGCGGCATCTTCTATCTTCTTCCATCCGATGACGACCGGCTCCATCTTGAAGACCTCCAGCGCGGATCCATCCTCTTCTTCCGACGACTAGACGACGAATGACGGTTCCTTTAAGGGACGTCATCCAAGATGGCGTCCCTCGAATTCCGATTGGCTGATAGGATTCTATCAGCCAATCGGAATTAAGGTAGGAATTTTCTGATTGGCTGATGGAATCAGCCAATCAGAATATAGTTCAATCCGATTGGCTGATCCAATCAGCCAATCAGATTGAGCTCGCATTCTATTGGCTGATCGGAACAGCCAATAGAATGCGAGCTCAATCTGATTGGCTGATTGGATCAGCCAATCGGATTGAACTATATTCTGATTGGCTGATTCCATCAGCCAATCAGAAAATTCCTACCTTAATTCCGATTGGCTGATAGAATCCTATCAGCCAATCGGAATTCGAGGGACGCCATCTTGGATGACGTCCCTTAAAGGAACCGTCATTCGTCGTCTAGTCGTCGGAAGAAGAGGATGGATCCGCGCTGGAGGTCTTCAAGATGGAGCCGGTCGTCATCGGATGGAAGAAGATAGAAGATGCCGCTTGGAGAAGATGTTTGCCGGTCCGGATGTCCTCTTCTTGCCGGATAGGAGGAAGACTTTGGACCCTCTTCTGGACTTCTTCAGTGGATGTCTAGCCCCCGCTTGGGTTGGATGAAGATCTTGGAGCCAGGACGGATCGGTGAACCTGGCATGGTGAAGACAAGGTAGGAAGATCATCAGGGGGGTAGTGTTAGGTTTATTTAAGGGGGGTTTGGGTTAGATTAGGGGTATGTGGGTGGTGGGTTGTAATGTTGGGGGGGGGGTATTGTATGTTTTTTTTTACAGGCAAAAGAGCTGAAATTCTTGGGGCATGCCCCGCAAAGGGCCCTGTTCAGGGCTGGTAAGGTAAAAGAGCTTGTAATATTTGTATTTTAGAATAGGGTAGGGAATTTTTTATTTTGGGGGGCTTTGTTATTTTATTAGGGGGCTTAGAGTAGGTGTAATTAGTTTAAAATTGTTGTAATATTTTTCTTATCTTTGTAAATATTTTATTATTTTCTGTAACTTAGTTCTTTTTTATTTTTTGTACTTTAGATAGTTTATTTAATTTTATTTATTTGTAGCAATTGTGTTTAATTAATTTATTGATAGTGTAGTGTTAGGTTAATTGTAGGTAATTGTAGGTAGTTTATTTAATTATTTTATTGATAGGGTAGTGTTAGGTTTAATTATATCTTAGGTTAGGATTTATTTTACAGGTAAATTTGTTATTATTTTAACTAGGTAACTATTAAATAGTTCTTAACTATTTAATAGCTATTGTACCTGGTTAAAATAATTACAAAGTTGCCTGTAAAATAAATATTAATCCTAAAATAGCTATAATATAATTATAAATTATATTGTAGCTATATTAGGATTTATTTTACAGGTAAGTATTTAGCTTTAAATAGGAATTATTTATTTAATAAGAGTTAATTTATTTCGTTAGATAAAAATTATATTTAACTTAGGGGGGTGTTAGTGTTAGGGTTAGACTTAGCTTTAGGGGTTAATACATTTATTAGAATAGCGGTGAGCTCCGATCGGAAGATTAGGGGTTAATAATTGAAGGTAGGTGTCGGCGATGTTAGGGAGGGCAGATTAGGGGTTAATACTATTTATGATAGGGTTAGTGAGGCGGATTAGGGGTTAATAACTTTATTATAGTAGCGCTCAGGTCCGCTCGGCAGATTAGGGGTTAATAAGTGTAGGTAGGTGTCGGCGACGTTGTGGGGGGCAGATTAGGGGTTAATAAATATAACATAGGGGTCGGCGATGTTAGGGGTAGCAGATTAGGGGTACATAGGAATAACGTAGGTGGCGGCGATTTGCGGTCGGAAGATTAGGGGTTAATTATTTTAAGTAGCTTGCGGCGACGTTGTGGGGGGCAAGTTAGGGGTTAATAGATATAATACAGGGGTCGGCGGTGTTAGGGGCAGCAGATTAGGGGTACATAAGTATAACGTAGGTGGCGGTCGGCAGATTAGGGGTTAAAATTTTTAATCGAGTGGCGGCGATGTGGGGGGACCTCGGTTTAGGGGTACATAGGTAGTTTATGGGTGTTAGTGTACTTTAGGGTACAGTAGTTAAGAGCTTTATAAACCGGCGTTAGCCAGAAAGCTCTTAACTCCTGCTATTTTCAGGCGGCTGGAATCTTGTCGTTAGAGCTCTAACGCTCACTGCAGAAACGACTCTAAATACCGGCGTTAGGAAGATCCCATTGAAAAGATAGGCTACGCAAATGGCGTAGGGGGATCTGCGGTATGGAAAAGTCGCGGCTGTAAAGTGAGCGTTAGACCCTTTAATCACTGACTCTAAATACCAGCGGTAGCCCAAAACCAGCGTTAGGAGCCTCTAACGCTGGTTTTGACGGCTACCGCCGAACTCTAAATCTAGCCGTATGCTCTGTCTGAATCACAAAATACATTTTTTGGATTTCATATTCCTTTTACCAATTGTGAAAAAGCCACCTATGGGCTCTCCAACCCTTATTATACCCCCCAAACACTCTTTATGTTACTTTAAGGTTGCTGCTTTAGAAAGTACACAGTTTGATGTTGTTAAAATGGAGTATGTCGGATAGTTTATATTTTAGTTCTACTGTAAAAGCGCCACGCTTGTCCGCTTGTTACATGTTGCAAACGTATATGCTATAGAAGATTTAAAAGTAACAAGGGGTGGAGGCGGCGCCAAAAGAGGCAATCTAGCACTTTGAAATAAATTTCTAAAAACCTGGGTAGGTATCAAATCTAAATAGTCTACTAACAACTATATATGTTATACATATCCCCAATAGATCAGAATGAATACAATTGGACCTTATGATTTAAAATAATTCAATATGTATTTCTCTAGACTAACCCAACCCACTTTTTATCAAATTTGGACTTCTTAGGAAATTCTTAAAAAATTCTTAAAAAATGCAAGGTGCTGCAGGTTTCAATATCAAATAACAAATTTTTATTACACAAATTCCAGATAATTCTAGAAGAATTCAGAATGTTCAAATAAGTATAAAATCACTTAAATACTGTGACACCGGTGTCCATTAATCTAAAAAATAAAAAATAAATGAGAATTAAAATTACTAATGTCCTTAAAAGACTTTCAAGCAAACTTTAAACAAATAATTGTAACGCTCTAATCAGACAAAGGTTCTAGAACAGTTGGTTGGAAACTGTTCTAGAACCTTTGTCTGATTAGAGCGTTACAATTATTTGTTTAAAGTTTGCTTGAAAGTCTTTTAAGGACATTAGTAATTTTAATTCTCATTTATTTTTTATTTTTTAGATTAATGGACACCGGTGTCACAGTATTTAAGTGATTTTATACTTATTTGAACATTCTGAATTCTTCTAGAATTATCTGGAATTTGTGTAATAAAAATTTGTTATTTGATATTGAAACCTGCAGCACCTTGCATTTTTTAAGAATTTTTTAAGAATTTCCTAAGAAGTCCAAAATTTGATAAAAAGTGGGTTGGGTTAGTCTAGAGAAATACATATTGAATTATTTTAAATCATAAGGTCCAATTGTATTCATTCTGATCTATTGGGGATATGCATAACATATATAGTTGTTAGTAGACTATTTAGATTTGATACCTACCCAGGTTTTTAGAAATTTATTTCAAAGTGCTAGATTGCCTCTTTTGGCGCCGCCTCCACCCCTTGTTACTTTTAAATCTTTTTAAATCAATTGCATAATTGTGAGGGGTGCAATTAGGAGGTAGGCAAGTCTGGTTATTCTACCATTGGTCCACACTAACCTTGAAAGTAGCTTGTATATGCTATAGAAGACCTTTAGTTAAGAAAATATAATCATGTAGGGGATCTATACATTTAGGAGACATGGGGGCCGAATTATCAAGCTCCATAACTTGCCCGGCTGCTCTGAGGCGGCGGACAGAAATTAGCCCGATCGAATACGATCGGGTTGATTGAAACCCCCAGCTAGCAGCCGATTGGCCACAAATCTGAAGGGGGGAGGTATTGCACAAGCAGTTCTGGTGAAATGCTTATGCAATGATAAATGCATTTATCGATGTGCAGCGGACATGATACGCTACATTGTATCATGTCCCTTCGCACTTTGATAAATATGCCCCTTGGGGTATTCATAACTATCTTTGGGTTTAGCGCAGTTGGTCTAATGCATGTCAGGTTAGTCCTGAAGTTATTGCGTGCTGGCTTTCAATAATTAAAGTTGCAAACAACTTTCAACAATTATAACAGATTTGAATGTGTTTCTAAGACTTAGGGGTCAATTTATCAAGCTCTGTATTTTTTTTTATAATTACCTCTCCCTTCTCGCTCTAAACTATCTTTTTCGACTCCCTTCTCTCTTCAGTCTCTCTTGTTACCCTCTCTCTTCTCTCTCAGGCCATATCTTCTCTTTACACTCTTTCACCTCTCATATCTCTTCACTCTTTTTTTCTTCCTAATGGGAAAGAGTCCACAGCCACATTCATTACTTATGGGAAATAAGAATCTGGCCATCAGGAGGAGGCAAAGACCCACCAGCCAAAGGCATAAATACTCCTCAACCAGTCATTCTTTGCCTTTCGTCCCAGGAGGTTGGCAGAGATGTGTCAGACGTTTTCTTTTAAAATTATTTTTTCATATGTCTCTTATGGAGGGTGATACCCTTCGACATGAGACAAAAGTTTTAAGTAGTCCTGTCAGTCTCTCGTGTAGGGCCTGGGCGAAAGTGAGAGTCCGGAGTTGCAGTGGGAGCTTCCCCTGCGACACCATCCGTATTCACAGCTCCGTTTCAGCACTTAGCATTGCCAAACTTTGTTTCGCTACATGCTGTCTTCTCTCAAGTCCATGATGGAGGCGATGCTACTATTCGTCACACTTGAAAGGCTGTGTTCCTGTTCCATGGTGTAGATTCCGGTAAAATTGTTTAATTTTATTCTGTTATCTGTAAAGTGATTATTATGACAGTTAAGTATGGGCCTCGCTGAGGCACCTTCTGCTCCAATCTGGGAATCATGGGATAATTCCTCCTTAGGGTGGATTAGTGAACGGGGTAGGTTTTTTTTTTTATCATGTTTCTTATGTGATTCAACCTGCTTGTGTGTGTGCATAGGGGCTCTGTGGCCAAGACATATGCCTAGGTGGCACATATTGGCTTGTCCTTTCGGTTGTGGTTTACACCACCTAGAACTATACCTTCGGGTTATGCCTATTTCATACAGACTTGCCTAACTTTTTCTGTGGGCCTAGTGTTGCCGCCCTTTAGTGACGCGCTTTTTGGGATTTCACAGGGCATCTGGTGACCGGGCGCTTTTTATGCTTGGGTGGGTCTTCTTCCCCTTCCGCATTCCTGACTGAGTGACGACGGTGGAAAGAGTCTGCTCCTCTGAGGTCTGGTCATAGGAGGTGGTGAGTGCCCCTAGCCATTGTGGGTGTCAGGTGCCAGTTATATTTTTTGTTTTCCAATCCCTGTTTATCTTGTGCAGTCTTAAGCCATGGAGGATTCAAATGCAGGGACTATTTTTATATCAGATCCTGAGTCGTCCTCGGATGAGGACCGTAATTTGGCCCTGTTATTGCAAGTCTGCCAATTTTGTCTCTTGCACCTGGATAGTGTGCCAGGTCCCTCGGGCTCTGGGGATCCTGGGCCTTCCAAGCCATCGGCCTCTGGGGGCTCTACACCTCAGGAGGCACCTTCCTAATCATACTCCTTTTACTTTTGAGGTCCCGATTTTAATGTCCCCTCCGCACAGGGTGGATTGTTTCCCCCGGAGATGGTGGGACATTTGCGATTAAATATTTTAATGGCACTGATTGGCTTGAAGGACCCTGAAGTTTCCTTGCAGTTATGTGCCTGCCTGCCTATTCCAGGTGTTCAGACTGTGAACGGCACTATCCTATTCCCCACGGGGGTGTTTGTTCCCCTTGTTGTTATAGGATTGTGCGGCTGCGTGTCCTATTAAGACAACTTTTTTACTTTTTGGGGGATCCTTTCCTTTATGGTCCGAGGACTTCTCAGTTCTCCCAAGATTTTTCGAGATAGGCTAGTGGGGATGTGTCTCTCCCCGGTTGGTCTACTGTGAGCTTTCCCAGTCCCTTTGTTCTGGAGGTTATGGTTTCCATTTGGCAGGTCCTGCGGAGACATAGTTCTTCTGGGCGGATGCCTACGGGTACCCTTGTTTTTCTTTATCCGGTCCGGATTAATTTTTTTCTGTGTTCCCTATGGGAATTCTGGGATTGCTTGATTTAAGTTCTTCTATGGAAGTTGTTCCCGGATTTCTTCCAGAGTTTTGTGTGTGACCTGTTACTTGTTAGTGACACATTGCACCTGGCTGGTCCAGGGGGACCTGCCAATTCTCTTGTTCAGTTATTTGTTTTTATATATAAAAAAAAAAAAAACGCTATTCTTCTGGACCTTCGGTTCTGGATGTTGGAAACGCTTGGGCCCGTGTCAGTCCTCACCCGACGTTGAGACTGGTGGTATCCCACCGCGTCCTTTCACATCCCTGATCCGAGGGGTGTGGTCCCTACCGCGTGGAACGGTTAGGCCCTTTTGAGCTACTGTGATGGTTCTCCTAGGGTCTTTGCCATTGTGTAGTTTGGGCTGTCATGCGGAGGTGGCCAATGTCCATTACTTCCGCCCCTGGGAGCTTTTTAGGCTCTGATGGGATTTTGGGGTGACTTCTCCAGTGTTGTTTATTGCCCCTTGGGGGTTTGGGCCCCGCGGTGGGCTCTGTTTTTGGAGTCCTGTGCCTCGGGGCTACTGATTAGGGGTTTTTCCCTATCGGACTCGTGCTGCGGGTGTTTTTCGCAGTATCTCTTGTGTCCTTCTTGGATTTTGATTCAAGGTTCTTGTCCTCATTGAGATAGCCTGCCAGCGGGTCTGGCTTGGGGCGTGTTGCCTTGGGCGCTGATGTATGGAAGTCTGGATTCCTTCTTATGATTCTGTCATGGATCTCTTGGGAGAGTCTAGGTTTTTGGCAGTCTAGCCCTTTATCCTATCCGTATGTCCCTGTTATACCCCTGGGTTTTGGGGTCGGGTCAGGATGGGTCCTATTGTCTCCCTTTTAGGGAGTCTGGGGTATTTTTGGTTTGATACCTTTGGGGAGGATGGACTCTGGACCTTTTTGTTAAGGGGTTCCAATTTCCTATTCCTCTTTCGTGTCTAAGACTAGCTCTAGCTTGGTTTGACCTCTTTTTCCCCTTTGTCTCTGCCTTCTGCAGACTTTGTCACGGCGCATGGGTTGAGCTTGTTGGTCGCCTTGCCGCTTGTGTTAAGGGGGCTCGAGCGGTTGCTCTCAGTCTTGACCCTTTTTGTGGGGTTCTGGGAGGTCTCTATTCCTTTCTATACTAGGATTTGAACGGGTCACTCAACACTTTGGGCGTTCTGTGCCTGTACAATCATTTGTAGATTGGTTGGGTGTCCGGGGGACTCGTGCTCCCTGTCTCAGGTTTTTCTTAGGGACTCTTGTCTCTCTTGGATTAGCTTTGCTGCCTTGTAGCAGAAGATTTGCTGTTGGGAAACAGCTGCGGTTATTTTACTTTGTCTACTGGCAAGCTATTGAGCCTAGGTGGCTTAGTGGTTAGCTTGTCCGTCTAGCAAGCTGCAGTTCTGGAGTTTGTACTCAGCTGCGATTACTTGTTATTTTATATCTGATGACTGTGGGCTTGCCCTTAGGGATTGTGTCCTTAGGTCTCTGGGGTTTTTTCCCAGGGTCTGGTCGCTTTTCTCAAGTGTGCCTGGTGGTCCTTCACTTCCTCTTGTGTGGGGTTCGGTTGGTCAGCTATTTTGGCCTATGGTTAGCTTCACTACCCAGCTTGCAGAAGGTTGCCGTTGTCTCCAGGGCGATGGTTGCTCCTTGAACACTAGTGTGCACTTTAGGGTCCCTTGTAAGGTGTTTTTTCTGAACCCTCTGGGGGAGTTGGATACTTTGGATCCCTTTGTTCAGAAAGGTTGATTCAGGAAGGATGTCCCACTGCTCAGCGGTCTATAGTGGTGTAGTGTGGATCTGCGCAGTTTCAGTTGCGCAGGAGCGGGCTGTTTCGTATCCATTTTCGAATGGGGGCTCTGCTTATTTTGCGCCACTAGTTTTTGTCATCTATTTCATGTCTCTCTCCTTAGCTTTTTCCGGCTACGGAAATTTTTCCTTGCTTGTGAGGCGTCCTCAGTCTCTTGTAGTCTGGGGTGTGGGACTTGATCTGTTTTCCCTGCTCACTGGGGTGGGGGTTTTTCCTTCACGTCCTCATTTATATGGTGACGCGTGTCCACGCTGTCTCGCTGTTTTTGGGTTAGCTGGTCATTGAGATTGTTTGTTTCTCTTCTGGTCCTTTCCTGACTTTTCATATAGTCTGTTCGGGTGTAGCCTACTGGGTGGCTCTGGGTTGTCTCCTTGTCACCCTGGATGTTGCTCCTTTTTTTCTGTCTTGTATCTTCCCTCTGGGAATTTTTAGTCAAGTCCCTCGCTTGGTTGAGGGGCTGCGGCGGAGTTGTTGCCCCTGACAGATGCTGTCCTTGAGGTGGGTGCTCTCAGTTGGTCCCGCTTGTGGTTCTAAGTTCTTTGGACTGTTGGAAGATTTGTGTTTCTGGAACCGCTTTTTGTTTTCCAAAATGTTTGTTGATCCCCGTTTCGGACGAACTAGGATTTTGTTTCTTGGGAATCTGTTTTTAGGTTGGTGCTTTTATTGGTCCGCCTCTTACCCTCCCGTTTTGGCATTCTGTGTCCTTTTTGGCTTGGGTATCAATTTCCCATAAGTAATGAATGCGGCTGTGGACTCTTTCCTATTAGGAAGAAAAACATAAAATTATGCTTGCCTGATAATTTTCTTTTCTTCCGTGGGAAAGAGTCCACAGTCCCCCGCACGTTTTTGTTGAGGCGTTGTTGTTGTTTATCTTCTGGCACCTTTTCACCTTGATGCTTCTTCCACTGTTCCTTGTTCCTCAGCTGAATGACTGGGGATAGGGGAAGTGGGAGGAGTATTTATGCCTTTGCCTCCTCCTGTTGGCCAGGTTCTTATTTCCCATAAATAATGAATGCGGCTGTGGACTCTTTCCCACTGAAGAAAAGAAAATTATCAGGTAAGCATAATTTATGTTTTTCTCTCCATTCTCCCTTAAAAAGGGATAGTCTGGTCAAAATTAAACTTTCATCATTACGATAGAGCATGCAATATTAAGTAACTTTCTAATTTACTCCTATTATCAGTTTTTCCTCGTTCTTTTGGTATGCTTATTTGAAAAAGCAAGAATGTAAGCTTAGGAGCCAGCCCATTTTTGGGGTCAGCACCTGCATAGCGCTTTCTGATTGATTGCGACATTTAGACGCCAATCAGCAAGCACTACCCAGGTGCTGACCCAAAAATGGGCCGGCTCCTAAGTTTACATTGTTGCTTTTTCAAATAAAGATACCAAGAGAACAAAGAAAATTGATAATAAGAGTAAATTAGAAAGTTGCTTAAAATTGCATGCTCTATCTGAATCATAAAAGTTTTATTTTGACTAGAGTATCCTTTTAGCTTTACTTTTTTTTCTACACTTTCACTTTTCCTCTCTCTGCCCCATTTATCCTCTCAGAAGTAACAGTCTAAGCACTGATGGGGTCCCTACAGCCCTACAGGAATAACATATCTTTGCACTTTCATGGCTATATAATATCCCCTTAGATAATAGTTTTAGCACATAGCACATAGTCCAAAATGTGTGTTTGTCAGTGCTGCAATAGGAATGTATATTCTGCAAATACAATGTGCAAACCAGAGGCGTAACTAGAAAAAACAGGCCCCAGGTGCAAGAATCTAAGAATTTTTCTTGGTTCTCTTGCTATCTTTACTTAAAAAGCAGGGTCTCCATTACAAATGCAGCGTCGCCTGCAAAATCCTCCACCGCCAGTTTTTACGCGATTTTGGTATTACATATACGGTGTAGCATACAAGTTACGCGCGTATATTTCACCCTTCGCTCGCAATTATTACTCCCATAGGCTAACATGGGACCACGTCGTAAATCGGTATCCAATATCCAGCGCAAGGCCTTACGTGGCGAAAATGGAGAAATCTTACTCCAGTTTTACCTCGCCATAAAAGGCAGCCGTAGCAGGCCTTGCGCTGAGTATGGGAGCACCGTAACTCCCGAAAATGCCTGCAAAAATAAACTAACACCTAATGCATCAACAGTGTCTATCTACCTGTCAACCGCAATCCCCCACCACAATAACTAATAAAGTCTATTAATACCTAAACTGCCATAGCCCACAACGCAAGTAATAACTAAAATATTAACCCCTAAATCCGCCAACCCCAACATCGCAAACTACCTCTTAAAACAATTAACCCCTAATCCGCCATTAACCCACAACGCAATAAACCTATTCAAGTATTAACCCCTAAACCGCCATAGCCCACATAGCCTATTAAATGTATTAACCCCTAAACCTAAGTCTAACCTTAACCCTAACACCCCCTAACTTAAATATTATTTAAATAAATCTAAATAAATGTACTATTATTAACTAAATTATTCCTATTTAAAACTAAATACTTACCTATAAAATAAACTTTGTATTTATTTTAACTAGGTACAATAGTTATTAAATAGTTAATAACTTTTTAATAACTTCCTAGCTAAAATAAGTACAAATTTACCTGTAAAATAAAACCTAATCTAAGTTACATTTAAACCTAACACTACACTATCATTAAATAAATTAAATTAATTAACTACAATTACCTAACATTAAATACAATAAAATAAACTAAAGTACAAAAAACAAACAAACACTAAATTACAGAAAATTAAAAAAAATTACAAGAAGTTTAAACTAATTACACCTAATCTAAGCCCCCTAATAAAAAAAGCCCCCCCCAAATAATAAAATTCCCTACCCTATACTAAATTACAAATAGCCCTTAAAAGGTCTTTTTGCGGGGCATTGCCCCAAAGTAATCAGCGAATTATTTTTTTTCAGGTTTAGGGGTTAATAAATTTATTATAGTGGCGGTGACAGATTAGGGGTTAATACATTTAATAGGCAATGTGGGCTATGGCGGTTTAGGGGTTAATAATTGAGTTATTACTTGCGGTGTAGGTTTGATGGCGGATATAGGGGTTAATAGTTTAAATAGGCATATTGCGTTGTGGGGGGTTGTCGGTCTAGGGGTTAATACATTTATTATTAGTAGTGAGAGGGGGGGATTGTGGATATAGGGGTTTTACATGTTGGGGCTTATTTTTGGGAGACGTGTTAGACTTTTACGGGAGATTTGTTATTTTCTTTACTTTTCTTAGGCGCCGGCAGTTTTTAAAGTGCCGTAAGTCACTGGCGACTCCAGAAATTTGTATTTACGCTTATTTCTGGACATCGCTAGTTTATCAGACTTACGGCACGTTATGAACTGCCGGTGGGGTATATGTAATACCCCGATGTGCAAGGTGAAATTAAGGGCGGCGAAGGTTCCCACGCTTGCACCGAAACCTGCGCCATATATTTGATCGTGCCCCAGGAATGTAAAGCTTAGGAGCCAGAGCATTTTAGGTTCAGGACCCTGGATAGAGCTTGCTTATTGGGGATTACATTAAATTAACCAATAAGCAAATGTAACCCAGGTTCTGAACCAAAAATGGGCCGGCTCCTAAGCTTTACATTCCTGCTTTTAAAAGTAAAGATAGCAAGAAAACAAAGAAATAATAGTAATAATATAAAGGAGTAAATTAGAAAGTTGCTTAAAATTGCATGCTCTATTTGAATCATGAAATCATTTTTTGGGGATTTAGTATCCCTTAAATTACTATTTGGGAAAAATATATCAATATATACACTATATAACCAATAAGTATGTGGATACTCCTACTTATTATTTAGTTCAGGGTTTTCAGCCACACCTATTGCTAACAGGTGCATACAATCATTTACATTACCATGACATATCCATAGACAAACACTGACGTAATGAAGAGCTCATTGACTTTAAATGTGCCACAAGTCAGTTTGTGAAACTTCTGCCCCTCTAGATCTTCCTGGTCAACTGCTGTTATTGTGAAGTAGAAACATCTAGGAACAACAGCAGCTCAGCCACGAAGTAGAAGACCACACAATCTCACAGTCGGTTTCCATAGCTGAGCAGCATTACACAAGTCTCATAACAACATGCACAATGCAGAGCATTAGCAGGAGTGGAGTAAAGCACGCTGCCACTGGACACAATGGAAACGTGTTCTCTGGAGTGATAAATCATGCTTCATTGTCTGATAGCAGAATCTGGGTGTGGATGCCGAGAGAATACTATCTACTGGAATGCATAGTGCCTACTGTAAAGTTTGGTGGAGTAGGGATAATGGTCTGGGGCTAATGTCAGGGTTTGAACTAGGCCCTTTAGTTCCAGTGAAGGATCCTCTTAAAGGGACATGAAGACCAACATTTTCCTTTCATGATTCAGATAGATCATACAATTTTAAACAACTTTTCAGTTTACCTCTATTATCACATTTTTTTCATTCTCTTGTTATCCTTTGTTGAAGGAGCAGCAATGAATTTTTTGGGAGCCAGATAAACCAATGACAAGAGGCATATATGTGCAACCACCAATCAGCTTCTTGCATAAAATTATGTGCTTAACCTTTGCATAGTTGGTTCCAGTGCAGCAATTCACTACTGCACTACTGAACACAACTGGTTAACCAATGACAAGATGCATATGTATTTAGCCACCAATCACAAGCTAGCTCCCTGTAGTGTGTTGTGTAGCTAATATTGAGCCTTCCTACGTATTAGATAATAGAAGAAAATTGCACAGTTGTTTAAAATTGTATGCTCTGACTCATGAAAGAAAAAAAAATCTTGCTACAGAATACAAAGACATTTTGGACAGTTTGGGGATTCTATCTTTATGGCAACAGTCTGGGGAGGGCCCTTTCCTGTTCCAGCATGACTGCCCCTGTGCACAAAGCCAGGTCCATGGTTTGACAAGTTTGATGTGAAGGAACTCAACCCTGATTGCGAGACAGACCTTCTAGTCCAACATTAGTGCCTGACCTCACAACTGATATCTTGGCTGAATGAGAACAATTTCCAACAGACACACTCCAAAATCATGTGACAAATCTTCCAGGGGGTTCAGGTGTGCACATACTTTGGGCCATATTGTGTGTGCATATACAGCATATTTTTTTAAAAAAAAACTTTTTTATTAAAGGGACACTGAACCCAATTTTTTTCTTTTGTGATTCAGATAGAGCATGTAATTTTAAGCAACTTTCCAATTTACTCCTATTAGCAAATGTTCTTCATTCTCTTGGTATCTTTATTTGAAAAGCAAGAATGTACGTTTAAATGCCAGCCCATTTTGGTTAACAACCTGGGTTGTTCTTGCTGATTGGTGGATAAATTCATCAACCAATAAACAAGTGATGTCCAAGGTTCTGGACTTTCTTTTTCAAATAAAGATAGCAAGAGAACAAAGAAAAATTGATAATAGGAGTAAAATAGAAAGATGCTTAAAATTGCATGCTCTATCTGAATCACAAAAGAAAAAAAAATGGGTTCAGTGTCCCTTTAAGGATTTTTCAGTAAACATTACATTTCACAAAGCAGTATGCAAATTACAATTAGCTGAGTAGAACACAATTTAAGTTTTCATGGAGATCTCTTTACATCAAAGACAATTTTGCCTATCGTATAAGGACTGTTTAATCATCCAAGGTGAAATGTCTAGATAGTCCAGCAACAATGTTCGAATGTGGTTTCCAACATCCTCAATTCTACATCTGCTTCTCACATTATGTTTATAATCTTTCCCACCTCAACAAGAGAGGATTCTATTCTCCCCAAGAGTCTCCCAGATCTGTACATACAAATTATACAGTGCATTTTATCATCAGACATCACTGCTCTTGTAATGTTTATACCAAACTTTATTCCTTCTTCATTGTGGTTGTATTTGTTGGACCTGTAATATTAGATCGCATACACATAATGGCAATAACAGGCTCATATTTCCTATCATTGTACTGTAAAAATCACATGCTCTAGTTAGCTAGAACATGTCATTTGTTCACTACTTGATATGGCACTCTGTGTTTTGCCCTATACGCAGGTAATGTGTCTATGTCTAAATACAAGCATTCCTTTCCTTGACACATAATCCAGCATGTAGCTATATGATTAATACAATACATTCTTTGTAGATATAAGCTTTGGACATCTGAATATTTTCTGCTACAAACTTCCTTGTGCTTGTAAAATATAAATACAATTTGCTAATATTATTGCACTTTGTAAATAATTCCATAACACGAAAATGCAGCAATAATAATAAACATGTAAATGCTAAAGCCATTACTGGGCATGTAGAAACAAAACGTTTACTGGCAGCAAAGTTCTAAATAATTTCTGATATAGAATAAGTTGATCTGTGTCTCAACACTGTATAAGAATTATATTGTATGATTTATACCTCAGCTACCCATTCACATATATCATTATTTCCTAATAGTCCCCTGGGTACCAACTTCCAGAGTGTGATATCTTATCTTGCTTCTCATGTCATTTGATATACTGCACACATTTTCCATATTGTGCAAATGTTGTTAAACAATATTTGGGAATCTCATAACGTATACAGGCTGAAGAGGAAGAAAAAAAAAGGGGGGGGGAGCACTTTCCACACTAAATAATACAAGTTTATATGGAAAAAAAAACTTCTGCACAAATACTGTATACAGCATAGGGAATCCCTAACATGGGTCATACATGTTCAACTGTTTAGTAATATTTGATGGTTTAATCTTACCTTAAGGAATCTAGCTCATTTTCTCCTAAGTGCTCTGCGTTTTCCTCCTCCTCCTCGTTTGGCTGATGCATGTGAACCCCCGGGTATATCCAGCTTGCCCTGTGCGCACGGTAAGTCATGATTTCATCTCACACTTGGTTTTCATCACACAGCCAGGACCAGAAATTCCTGTATGAGTGTCACAACCTGAGAGTGGGGCACAGTGAATCTTAGCCAGCTAGACCTGGCTGCACAGCTGAAACAGAAACAAGGAAGTTGCTCAGGTCCGCCCAAATGTGCTCAGTGCAAAGTCATTAAAAATGCATTGGAGGGATTGCAACATAGGAAAAGAAGCTTTAAATTGTCTGTGAGGTATTGTGCCAAGATCATAGTTCTGCTATCATTGTAGGTATTCAAAAGTATAGAAATCCAACTTTGTTTTTGTTTTTAAAGGGACATGAAGTCAGTTTTATTTCTTTTTTTTGGCCCAGATAAAGCATACAGTGTTAAACAACTTTCCTATTGACTATTATCTAATTTGCTTAATTTTCTTGGTATTCTTTGTAATTGGAAAGTTGTTTAAAATCACATGCTCTATCTGAATCATGAAATAAAAAATGTGGGTTTCATGTCCCTTTAAGATTGTAAGGGTCTGCCATTATCTCTCAAATACACCTGCCAGGCAATTTACATGAGCACAACAGTATTCACTGAGTAAAAATATGCATTTTGTGCTTGTTAAAAATAGATATTTAAACAGCTTAAAGGGATAGTAAAGTCCAAATTGAACTTTCATGATTGAGATAGGGCATGTAATGTTAAACAAGTTTCTTATTTACTTTTCTCATCAATTTTGCTTTGTTCTCTTGGTATTCGTAGTTGAAAGCCAAACCTAGGAGGCTCATATGCTAATTTCTAAACCTTTGAGGGACGCCTCTTATTTGAATGCATTTGACAGTTTTCACAGCTAGAGGGCATTAGTTCATGTGTTTCATATAAATAACATTGTGCTCATGCCAGAGGCGTAACTAGAAAGTCCAGGGCCCCGGTGCAAGAATCAATAAAGGGCCCCCCCCCTCGGGTCATAGACATTCATAAGGACCAACAGTCACCTATGTGCACACACATATGGCTTCTGCAATATTAATATTTCACAAGATATGCTGCTGGAGAGTGTACTTACTGGCACAATATGTGTGATATATAAAATATGTATGTATATATATATATATATATATATATATATACATACACACACACACACAAACAGGGAAAAAAGTTGCCCAAGAACTAGTGGTTCCATGAAATTTCAAAGTGGTCCCATTTTTTAACTTCAGATTTTTGCGTTGCAAAATGTGTAAATTTGATATTTCATGTAGAAATGGGAGGTAATTTGATATTTCATACATGCGTGTATTACACATTTGTATTAACAAAAATACACTTTCTATACACTCAAAAATAAGATGAAGCTCTAAAAGTGCTTGAGAAAAACTCCTCCAGATCTTGTACACCTCTGCTTAAAGGGACAGTCAACACCAGAATTTTTGTTGTTTAAAAAGAAAGATAATCCCTTTATTACCCATTCCCCAGTTTTGCATAACCAGCACAGTTATAAAAATATACTTTTTACCTCTGTAATTATCTTGTATCTAAGCCTCTGCTGACTGCCCCCTTATTTCAGTTCTTTTGACAGATATGCAGTTTAGCCAATCAGTGCTCACTCCTAGGTCACTTTACGTGCATGAGCTCAATGTTATCTATATGAAACATGTGAACTAATGCCCTCTAGTGGTCAAAATGTATTCAGATTAGAGGCAGTCTTCAAGGTCTAAGAAATTAGCATATGAACCTCCTAGGTTTAGCTTTCAACTAAGAATACCAAGAGAACAAAGCAAAATTGGTGATAAAAGTAAATTGGGAAGTTGTTTAAAATTGCATGCCCTATTTAAATCATGAAAGTTTTTTGGACTTGACTGTCCCTTTAAGCTTTTTTTTTTATTTTTTAAAAAACAGTTTCCCTCAAATTAATACAATAAACCTAGAGAGAGTGAGAGAGTGTAAGAGTGAGAGACAGAGTGAGAGTCATACACAGAAGGGAAAGCAAGACACACACGCACAGAGGGGAGAGAGAGACAGAGACACAGACACAACACACATCACACACACTCACCATACAAACCACACACCACACACACTCACCATACAAACCACACATCACACACACACACCATACAAACCACACACACACACCATACAAACCACACATCACACACACTCACCATACAAACCACACATTACACACACACACCATACAAACCACACATCACACACACACACCATACAAAACAGATATCACACACACACTCTCATACAGTGACCACATCAAACATACTCACACACAGATAAAAGGGGAGAGAGTAAAAAAAGAAGGGGCAAAGAGAAAACAGTGTGTGTGCTAGTTAGCCCATCAAAAATAGTAAGAAACTATATTCTGGCAAATACACAAAATACAAGCCTAAACACTTCATTACAAAATTGTGACTATTCATATCACATAACCTGCATTAACCCACTCGCAGGATTCTATCTCTTAATCACCATTGCTGTAAAGGTGGATCCACTATTATCCCTGAGTATCTTTGATAAGAATCTATTAATGACTATAGGCTTGCTACTAAGTTTAAGATGCAGTCTTAAAGAGACAGTATATACTACATTGAACAATAATAGTCTCAATTCTTATAAAACAACATGAGTTACTTCTACATGATAAGATTTCAATTGGACACTGGCTTAGTAAATAAGATGCAGTCTTAAAGAGACAGTATATACTACATTGAACAATAATAGTCTCAATTCTTATAAAACAACATGAGTTACTTCTACATGATAAGATTTCAATTGGACACTAGCTTAATAAATAAGATGCAGTCTTAAAGAGACAGTATATACTACATTGAACAATAATAGTCTCAATTCTTATAAAACAATATGAGTTACTTCTACATGATAAGATTTCAATTGGACTCTGGCTTAGTAAATAAGATGCAGTCTTAAAGAGACAGTATATACTACATTGAACAATAATAGTCTCAAACTCTCAATTCTTATTAAACAATATGAGTGACTCCTACATGATAAGATCTCAAATGGACTCTTACTTAGTAAATTATAAGAAATTATGAATGGTGAACAGAGTATGAACAATAACTAGGGCATCAATATATTCAAATAAAAAAAAACTGTCTGCTATGTGTGCCGGCATAAGAGACCACTCAGTCACAAGTAGTTCACAGTAAGCAACACAACATTTACAGATAAAAATGAAAAGACAAGAAAATGTAAGGCAAATGGGAAAATGATAGTGACACAGGGAGATGTTATCCTAACTTCACTGAAGCATGGATCTGTCACTAACCGTCAGTCCACACAGGCAGGTTGCACTCAGCTTGCTGTTTTTAAGTTTCTATTATAGCTGCAGTGCTACCTACTATTTCCAGCCCTCTCAGATACGGATCTCTAAGGCTCCTGCAATCTCCAGTTGACCCCATTCAGTTAGGGGTGAGCAACTTCAGCCCTGTTAAGTGGAGCTGCTTCTTCCGACGGAACAGACACCTCCCCCACTACTGAAGGCAGCTCTCACATGGAGAGGAGACTCACAGTAGTTGTCAGGAATTACCAGCCTATGATTGCCTGAATACTTTCTTATTGTGGTGTTTTTTTTTTGTTTTAAATACTTTGCATAATGGTTCTTCATTTTTACAAAAATTAATAACCAGCTTTTAAAAAAGTAAAAGCGGGTTATTCATTTTTGTAAAAATGAAGAAACATTATGCAAAGTATTTAGTCTGAGCAGGGTCTGGTGTGCAGTAAAGCTATCGAGTGATGGGCAATCTTCATAGCATTAAATTACAATCATTGCCTTTATCAATCCTACAAATTCTGAATAAAACATTACCTACCTAATATAGGCTCTGTGAGTCCCCTGCTTTCCCACTGTCCCAGAAACATGAGGTACTGCTCTGCTTCCCTCACTCGCTGCCGCGCGGGAGGAACTTCCTTCAAGATAGCTACACATAGTTCCCAGATAAGCCCGCCCCCTCAGCAGCCAGCTCCACCACCGCACGACTGGAATGGGGTCCGGGATTAGGGCCGGGAAGGAAGGCATGCTGTCAATTGCCAGGAGCAGTTACAGGGGCCCCTTTCGCAATCGGCAATTTGTTAAAGACGGCCTGTTAGTCATGCAGGCAGAAAAGTTTAAAAAAATAAATAAAATAAAAAAATGTCATTTTTTTTTTCTGAAGCAGGCCCCCCTTTCAGGGGGACCTCCGGGGGCCCGGTCGCGACCGCGACTGCTGCACCACCGGTAGTTCCGCCCCTGGCTCATGCACATTGAGTTATTTAAGAGTCAGCACTAATTGCCTGAAATGCCAGTCTGTCAAAAGATCTGAGATAAGGAGGCAGTCTGCAGAAGCTTAGATACAAGGTAATTACAGAGGTAAAAAGTATATTTCTATAACAGCGTTGGTTATGAAAAACTGGGGAATGGCAAATAAAGGGATTATTTATCTTTTTTTAACAATAACATTTTTGGCGTTTACTATCCCTTTAAGGATCCTTATTTTTTATTATATTATAAACAGAATATCTTTAGTCAAAGGAACAGTAAAGTCTGACATTTTGATATAAAAAATCTTCATTTTGCATAGTAACAACTTTTCCATATACATGTGTAATTTATTTTGCCCCATTTTCCTATATTTTAGGTGTGAAAATTCTGGATTTTCTTTTCTTCAAAACTGAAAGAGCACATGACAGGATTCACAAGCCTAAACTTGCCACAAATCGCTTCCTAATTTGCAGTTGATCATTTCTGCTGAAGCAAAACAATAGAGATGATAGGACAGTAGCAAACTATGTTTTAACAGTGTTATTTGGCTCTAATAATAAATAAGTGAATTTTTCATATTTTGGATATTTGTTTGATAAACTAATGCTGGCAGTGGCATTCGTCTATTTTCATCACTGGATGTATTAGTGTTAAAGTGCAACACACAAATATCTGTACAAATTTAGATATTTGTGTATTATAATTTAACCATAATATATCCAGCACTGAAAATAGCAGAACGCTGCTACTCGCAGCCGTATTCAGCATTCGCTTGTCATTCGTTTGTAATGCACATATCTATCTAAACGTAACGTACAGACTTTGCGGATATGTTAATCCATTGGAAGACTTAAAGGGACACTGAACCCAAATTTTTTCTTTTGTGATTCAGATAGAGCATGCAATTTTAAGCAACATTCTAGTTTACTCCTATTATTAATTTTTCTTTGTTCTCTTGCTATCTTTATTTGAAAAAAAAGGCATCTAAGCTTTTTTTTTTGTTCTGTATTCTGGACAGCACTTTTTTAGTGGTGGATGAATTTATCCACCAATCATCAAGAACAACCCAGGTTGTTCACAAAAAATGAACCGGAATCTAAACTTACATTCTTGCATTTCAAATAACGATACCAAGAGAATGAAGAAAATTTGATAATAGGAGTAAATTAGAATGTTGCTTAAAATTTCATGCTCTATCTGAATCACGAAAGAAAAATTTGGGTTCAGTTTCCCTTTAAGTTTTATTTTTTTGTTACAAGGTGTTTACTCTCCATTTAAAGGGCCATAATACCCAAATGTTTAAACACTTGAAAGTGATGCAGCATAGCTGTAAAAAGCTGACTAGAAAATATTACCTGAACATCTCTATGTAAAAAAGAAAGATATTTTACCTCAAAATTTCCTCAGTAGCCACATCCCATTGTAAAGCATTTCTAAGCAGCATATTAGTATGTCTGTCCTGGGACAGCTGAAAGGATGAGCCTCGTGCACTCTCATATTATTTCCCTATTCAGTTTACTATGAAATCTCATGAGAGTTAAGTCAAATCTCATGAGATCACAGTAAAAGAGTTCATGACCTCAGCACTGCTGATGCTGATTGGCTGCTGTTCATTTCTTCATTTTTATTTTTTTACCTGCAGCTGGGAGCAACTGAGTATAACTTTATACACAGAACTTACTCTGCTGAGCTGAGGAGATTATGAGGTAAAATATCTTCCTTTTTTACATTGAGATGCTCAGGTGATATTTTCCTGTCAGCTTTTTACAGTTATACTGCATCAGTTTCAAGTGATTTAGTATATGAGTATTAGGTCCCTTTAAGGAACTGTTATAGTTTAAATGTTAATCACCCAACAAGCCATTATTTTGTAGGGCTGTTCTGGTTTAAAAGATCTAGAGTATTATCTCTTCTGCAACAAGTGATGGTAAATACTAGTGTTTGTGAAACGCTAGGATTTACCAGTGCAACAAATAAAGGGGTATTTCAGTTATGAAGTATAAAATACTTCATGCTGAATTTGTTTTTATTTGTCTGAAGGGTTCGCAGCGCTGAGCACCTCAGGCAGCCCACGGCAGAACGCCATTTTGCTGTTAGGTGACGTTTCCACCTCTTAGCCAATAGCCGTGCGGGTCAGCTGGTGCCAAGCCAGATAGCTTGCACGGCTATTGACTAAGAGGTGGAAACGTCACCTAACAGTAAAATAGCGTTCTTGTGGGCTGCCTGAGGTACTCAGTGCTGCAATTGATTTCAAACAAATAAAGGAACTTTCAGCATGAAGTATTTTATACTTCATGACTGAAAGTCCCCTTTACTTGTTCCATTGGTTAATCCTAACGTTTCACAAACGCTAGGATATAGCATCACTTTAAATTATTTGTGTCTAGTTTTTTTATAGAAGAAACATGGATCCTATCATGCCCTACACCAAACATGGCAGGTAAACCTTAAGCTGCAGCTACTTCTCTAGACCTACCAACCCCACCAGCCTAACCACCCTCTGACTGCCAATCTCACCCCCCATCCTAGGAATCCTGCTCCCAACGCAAGCATTCAAGGTGTGTGTGTTAAGGACCAAGGATTTTATTCTTTCAATGTTTGAATTGGTTTTTAAACCAGGATTCTTGCTTTCTTTATTTTTAATTTCATGTTACCAAATACATAATAATTTCCAGTACCACAAAACATATGTAATTAAAGGGACATTGCAGTTTAAAGTTTACTATTGCTCCAATTCATAAGTTTGTCTAAATCATATAAATTAGCATACAACCATGTTACCCCATCATATTTAAATCATAGTTCCAAAATGGAATAAATTATTTGAAAATAAAATATTTTTCAAAATTATACGCAAAAAATGTTCCATAACTTAAGATCTAGTGACTGGTGTGAATTTTTTTTAAAGGGACATAAAATCCCAAAATTTCTTTCAAGATTCAAATAAAGTAAAAAAATCAAAAAAATCATTTTCTTGGAATCCTTTGTTAAAAAGCAAATAGGAAGGTGTAGGAGCAAGCATGTGACTGGAGCAATATATGGCAGCAGTTTTATAATATATGTTTGTTATACATTTGCTAAAACAATATGTGGCAGCTGTGTTTTCTGTCATGTAGTGCTCGAGAAATGTGCACACTACTTATCTAGGTATTTTTCAACAAAGAATGCCATGAGAATGAAGTAAATTTGATAATAGAAGTAAATTGAAAACGTTTTTAAAATCAAATGCTCTGTCAAATAAAAATTTGGGTTTCATGTTCCTTTAAAGGGACACTGAACCCAAATGTTTTCTATCTGATTCAGATAGAGCATGCAATTTTAAGCAACTTTCTAATTTACTCCTATTATCAATTTCTCCTTGTTTTCTTGGCATCTCTATTTTAAAAAGCTGGGATGTAAAGCTTAGGAATCTGACCATTTTTGGTTCAGCACCCTGGATAGCTAGGCTGACCATATTGCCGCTTTAAAAAGGGACACAAATGAAAAATACATATGTCAGGGTTCTTATAATGGAACATTATTCAAAACATTTCTTTAAACACCCCTGACATATGTATTTTTGATATGTGTCCCTTTTTAAAGCGGCAATATGGTCAGCCTATGGATAGCGTTTGCTGATTGGTGGCTGCATTTAGCAACGAATCAGCAAGCGCTACCCAGGTGCTGAACTAAAGATGGGCAGGCTTGTAAACTTACATTCCTGCTTTTTCAAATAAAGATACCAAGAGAACAAAGAACATTTGATAATAGGAGTAAAAAGAAAGTTGCTTAAAATTGCATGCTCTATCTGAATCATGAAAGAAAAAATTTGGGTTCGGTATCCCTTTAAGCAACACATATTTGTTGCCACATTTGATTTGGACACATTTGTGCAATGTGCCATTAAAAAAAGTTTGTAGTGAAGTTAATTCAGATTGTTCTAGCTTTGTGTAGATATTATCTAGATTTTATAACATACACAGACAGACATGAATATTTTGTAATAGCTGTCTTTATTGCTCATACTGCAACCCTTAAAGTGAAAGTAAACTTTCCTGCACCTCTATGCCGCAAAGCAAAATACAGCTCAAAATAAGTTGTTTAAGTCATGATTTTGTAAAATATTCTATATTTATCACATAATTGTACCTTTCATCTACATCACTATATCGCCATTCCGCCGCATGCTTCCGAAAAAAACCCCTTTATTTTGAGATGACGAATGGCGTCTGAAAATTTTCACTCTACGCCCCCACCTTTAATTGCGCATACGTGTCTCATTGAATTTACTCCGTGTATAGAAGCGCGTTGATGAGACACGCATGCACATTGACCTCAACAGGGAAACAGCGAATGACATAGCCGCATTGACACTAAGCACGCGTGTGCAATACATTTTACTTCACGGGAGTGCGCACGAATGAACACGTAAGAGCGGGTTGGACTGATCTTACGTGTAACATAAAAAAAGCAAGAAATGAACTGGGGGCGGAGGAAGATACAAGACGGTATAAGAGATGAAAGTATAAAATATAGAAAATAAGAACAAATTACAAAAAAAAAAACTTAGCGACTAAATATATTGATATAATTGGAATCCATGGCATTAATACTGTTGGTTAATATTAACATTCACTTTAAAAGCAGTAAGGTTTAATAATACAGACAGTTACCAGAAAAGGGAAAAGTAAAATTTTCAGGAGAAAACAAATTACCAATGAGAAATAAAGGTCATAGGTCACACAAACTTGGTGATTTGGACCTTCCTTATTGGTCACTGATTAATTTATATACCTTGGAAGCCTAGGAGCCCACATTAAAGGGGCATGAAACACAAAATGTTTCTTTCATGATTTAAATAGAGCATATTATTGGGATTCATTGTTCAAAAAGCAGCAATGACCACATATGGTAAGCCAATAACATCAAGCATATATGCACAGTCACCAATCAGCAGTTAGCCCCTAGTAGTGCATTGCTGTTCCTGAGCATACCTCGATATGCTTTTCAACAAAGGCTACCATGATAATGAAGCAAATATGAAAAAAGAAATTGGAAAGTAGTTTAAAATTGCATGTACTATCTGAATCATAAAAGTCTTTTTTTGTCTTTACTGTACCTTTTAAAGAACACTCTTAGAAGGATTTATTTGTACTCATTGACTGATACATTCACAGGAGGATTAACATTTATTATTTAAAGTGATGGTAAACTCTCCCCTTTTTAAAATCAGATCTGGAATGTAAGCGCTATTTTAGATGGAGTTGTATTCATCATGTGTAATGAAGATGCGCTATAACTTAGTTTTTAATATAGATATGAAATTCAAATACCCCACGTTACACCACCCACTTCAAAAGTCAATTTTTCTGTCAGCTAAATGATTGAATTACTCTCCAATCAATGCTCTAGCTACAACAAAAGTGCCAGATGGGGAGAGCGCTGATTGGACAACAATTCAATCTGTTAGCTCACAGAAAATTTTACTTTTGAAGTGGGCGGAGGAGCATGCAGTATTTGAATTTCATATCTATATTAAAAAGCATGTTATACTGCATCTTCATTACAGCTAATTAATTAAACTCCATCTAAAATAGCGCTTACATTCCAGATCTGATTTTAAAAAGGGGAGAGTTTACCATCACTTTAAGCAGGCTGCCCCAGTGGCAACACCCCAAAAAACTAATATTTGACATACTTCATACATCTTTTTTCTCAAAGCTCATAGATAACTTTTATACTGCACAGTGTTTTATTCCACCCCAATTTAACCATACATGAGTGTCAGAGTTAAATCATTTTGTCATCTGTGAGGAAAAACTTTAGTCTTGAATTTTTAACAGCTACATTTCTAACTCCTATTCATCTACACCACTGGTTTTCAAACCTGTCCTCAGACTTCCCTCTCAGGCTACATTTTGTGGATATCTGCACTAGAGCACAGGTGAAACAATCAGCTGATTAATAAACATGGTTATTTTACCTACTCTAATCCAAGGTAATTCCGAAAACCTGGACCGTTGGGGAGGCCTGAGGATTTAAAACCAGTGCTCTATAGCTAACTGTCTACCTTTAGTGAAACCTGCAATTATAAAGGTTTTGTTCTCTCCATTATCTACAGGATCCATCATCCTGTTTAAAGGGATAAAAACAATGGCATTTGCCCAGTGTGCCAGGGCCAGTTGTGGGGCTGTTTGTTTTAGCCCTGCCCAGTTTTCAGAATTATTATTTGTGCATGATGCAGGGTCAGCCCTACACCGCGGCTCACTGCCTTGCTGTGTTTGTGAGCATGCTCGGGCCAGTCCTGCCCCATTTATGTGCCACTGTATTTGTACAGGAAGGCAGCACAAGTGCATCATCTCTGAAGTGAAGTAACCAAGAGGGAAGGATGACACTCACAGATAAGCAGGTTTTCTTGATGGTGCCTGATGATGTCTGTGGGTTCCTGTTGATAGTGATAGTGGATGTCTGGTGTATGTTTCTGTATACATGTGGGTGCTCAGGTGCCTGCTATTCTGAGAGACTGTGACTACACAGGATGATGAGCAATACGTTATTTAAAGGGACAGTCTACACCAGAATTTTTATTGTTTTAAAAGATAGATAATCCCTTTATTACCCATTGCCCAGTTTTGCATAACTAACACATTTATAATAATATACTTTTAACCTCTGTGATTATCTTATATCTAAGCCTCTGCAAACTGCCCCTTTTTTCAGTTCTTTTGACAGACTTGCAGACTAGCCAATCAGTGCCTGCTCCAAGATAACGTCTTGTGCACGAGCACAGTGTTATCTATATGAAATACGTAAACTAACACCCTCTAGTGGTGAAAAACTGTTAAAATGCAATCTGAAAGAGGTGGGCTTCAAGGTCTAAGAAATTGGCATATGAACCTCCTAGGTTAAGCTTTCAACTAAAAATACCAAGAGAACAAAGCAAAATTTGTGATAAAAGTAAATTGGAAAATTGTTTAAAATTACATGCTCTATCTGAATCATGAAAGTTTATTTTGGCCTAGACTGTCCCTTTAAATGCAAACTTTTTTTTAAATTACATTTGACTTTTGTACTATTTAATGACAACCCTTACACAAAATACAGTGACAGAAGGTTGTTACAAAATTTAAAGTGAAAGTCAACCCTAGCGTTTCTGAAATTCTGGGATTGACTATTGAAACAAATAAAGGGGACTTTTGATTCATGAAGTATAACATACTTCATGCAGAAAGCTTCTTTATTTGCTTCAAGCGATCACCGCTCTAAGATGCTAAGGCAGCCCACGGCAGTTCGCTGTTTTGCTAAGAGTTGACGATTTCACCTCTTAGCCAATACCCGTGTGATAAATCTGGCTTGTCGCCCTTGGGAGACGGATTTCACACATGCTATTTGCTATGAGGGGGAAACGTCACCTCTTAGCAAAACAGCGATCTGCCATGGGCTGCCTGAGATTACTTGAAACAAATAAAGGAGCTTTTTGCATGAAGAATGTTATACTTCATGAATGAAAGTCCCCTTTATTTGTTTCAATAGTCAATCCCAGAATTTCAGAAACGCTAGGGTTGACTTTCACTTTAAATTTTGTAACAACCTTCTGTCACTGTATTTTGTGTAAGGGTTGTCATTAAATAGTACAAAAGTCAAATGTAATTTAAAAAAAAGTTTGCATTTAAAGGGACAGTCTAGGCCAAAATAAACTTTCATGATTCAGATAGAGCATGTAATTTTAAACAATTTTCCAATTTACTTTTATCACAAATTTTGCTTTGTTCTCTTGGTATTTTTAGTTGAAAGCTTAACCTAGGAGGTTCATATGCCAATTTCTTAGACCTTGAAGCCCACCTCTTTCAGATTGCATTTTAACAGTTTTTCACCACTAGAGGGTGTTAGTTTACGTATTTCATATAGATAACACTGTGCTCGTGCACAAGACGTTATCTTGGAACAGGTTGATTTTCACTTTAACTAATTTTGTAAATCAAACTAGCATATTATACTTGCTTTGGGGTATGGTTAGAAAACAGAGGGGCAAAGGGTGGGGAGTGGGCTTCTCTGTCTTAAAATGCCCAAGCCTATTTTTGGTCCCAGTCCATCCCTGCCAAAGAGTCATTAGCCAGTGGAATCTCAGGCCTTAATACCCCCATAGATCACGCACATTGCTGCTACATAAGCAGGTTGAGGGTTAGCTGATGTCAGCAGCAATGTTAGAGTTGAATAATATGCCTGCAATACATAGCTTTGCACAGTAGGGGTGTATACACTTGTATTCCACTTTTGACCGAATGTTTCTTGGTATTTAAAACAGCTGAAGATAATAGGGTATTAAGGAGATGGAGGAGCGTGTATAAATGAGTAAAGAACAGTGTAGCTGGGCAATTATTTAGTTTTACTGGTTCATACTCAGTCACAGTATTCACCAAAATGCTCACTATTATGTATAATTATATCTTTCAACTAGACTAAAAAATTATACCATTTTAAATCCTGATTATTTTATCTAATCGGCGGTATCACATTTTGTGAAGGCTGTCATGAAATATGGACCAGGAGAAATATTTTTTTTTAAACTGTTTCACATTAATCACCATGTGGTAAAATGGTCCCATGCAGTGTTATTAATTTATTTTGCATATTGAGAAATAACATTTTGTGCATTAACATTTTCTATTCCATATGAAGGCTCCAATTTTTTGACAAATTTATTTTCAAAATGTATTAAACTACTGAAGTTATCAGGTGTTTTCTATTTTACCCGAGTACTTTAATTTCTGTCTCATGCATACTTCCTGTTTGAAAGTAAGAATCATACTCATTTTGACACAGTTTTTATATATAAGAAAATAATTTAGTGAACCGTTACAAAGATATTATACTTCTATCTAATAATATCTATGCAGTGTTTGAGGAATTATTGCCCATCCTTTTTTATTTTTTACAAATTTCTTGTTTGAAAAGAGCATTCCTTTTCCATCCCTATGCTCCACACTAAATGAAAGAGACATACAAGTACAAAATGAAGGTGCTCCTATAGATTAGAGCATTTTATTATTGCACTGCAGGTTGCCATTGCAAAAAGATTGCATTCTATTTATATGGCTTTAATTTGGTATCCCAATTCATTAGAAGTGAGTCCATTCAAATTATTTGTATCTGCTGATCCCAAGAAGAAATGCTGCTGAGCCATTTAGCAGTAGCTGTAGCACGGCCAGGTCATGTGACAATCACTGCTGATTGGGGCAATGTCCATTAACCCCTACACTTGGCACTTTTGTTCCACAAAAACACACCACACACTAGAAAGGGAAATAAAGGCCACATCTTTGTTTTAACAGTAAATAACATGCAGATACAACACAGTTCAGAAATAAATAACCCCAAAAGAGCTTGCTCTTAAAATTCCAATGGGTGCCTTCTACACATAGAAAAGGGGCACATTAGTCATGGTAGGTAGCATATAACTCTTGAGAACAGGATACATCTCTGTTGTAATCCAAAGGAAACCTTCTGATGGGATGACACAGCAAGCCAGCGAGACAACATCTTCTCTTCTACTTCATTCCCTTCTCCTCTCTTCTCCTTTCTTCTCTTCACTTAAAGATGTGTTGATAAGCATTATGTTATAGTCATTATTAATAACTCTGCAATCAATGGGCGATCTAGGACAGTCTGAGTACTGTATAAGTGATTTGCTCTTTTTCATTGGAAACTGAAATGGGGTGGGGGGGCACATAGATATAATCCTGGACCCTTATTGACAAAGATATTGAAATATGTATGTGAATGTCTGGTATGTTTTGTACATTATTAACCAGTTGATATAATCTGACACATCTATAATTTAATAAAAAATTAAATATCCTCTCCCGTTAAAACCCAACAGGCAGTACACTGAAACCATCCCAGTTATCCTCCCCTAATGGCAAGTCCCTGCCACAGCACCTCCCAACAGACCTATGGCCTTTATAACCCCTCCCTAAGGTTAAAATTACATTTTTGTAAGCCAACTTCATTCAGGTAAACTCCATCCTTCAAGAAGAAGCAAAGATTTGATTCACGCTCAAACTCAACATGTCAAAACTCCAATACTCCCCAGCTTACTCATAAAGCTGCTAACCACTCTTTAAATCTTCTTATGAGATTCATCCAATCGCTGAACATCCCAGGCAGACCTCCAAACCACCCTTGGCTCAATCTCCAAATTCACCATAACCACTCCATGAGACAGTTCAACCAAATTCTCAATATAGAGGTGGATTTTCTAAATTAATTGTTTCTGGGATAAAAAACCCCAGGTCATTTCCCCTGAATAAAGGACCAACACACTGGGGAGGTACAAAAAGTGCAATCCTGGTCCCATCTTATGCCCCTGAAGCCAAACCATCTAACCACCACATCACATTTAGCACAACCAATCACCAAGCAATACACCGGACCTGCAAAAGAAAGCATGAAATAAAAACTAAGCCAGGAAAGAGGGACTCGCATACAGTCTGAAAGCTTTGGATTGCCACCTCCAAATCCTTTGAACTACAGACTCTCCCAAACCCAAATTGGCGCTATCCAAAATGAATGTATAACATACTCATCGGCCCCAAAACACAACCTCCGCAAAACCTGCCAAAAGACAGCCTCAAATTTAAATCTGGATAATGACAACCCATCCCTATGAATGGAGGCCGCCCAACTAAGGGGGGCACCCTCAAAAATTCAACCACTGTCCCAATCAGGCAACAATCCCCCCAATGGAAAAAACTAATCATCTTCCCTGTCCCCCCTGATCCATTTTGGATCTCCTCAACCATAAAACAAGTGAACTCTCCTCCTCCATATCTTTGCAGCCCCCCAACATCCGCTCTGTTTTTACCCATAAGTTCTGAAATTCTATAGGCCACATAAAAAGTCAGACTAAAGACTTTGCGAAAGGGCAGACTCGAATTGAGAGGAGCACATGGAAGGCAGATTCTCAACTATAGCTTTCAAAAGTGAAAAGACCCTTTTTAATGCCTTGTATTGCCATTCTGACCACGAAAGCCTTATTCACATCCTCACTCCCAGCAATTTAAACAAGATGGCTAATGCTGCTATCCGTCTAGCAACCATGGACCTAGACAACCCTTGCAACCTCCACTCTGGAATCCAATCCAACAACACTCCCAAACACCCCACAGAAATAGTCCTTTCCCCGCCCGAAGAAAATCACATCTCTCAAACCACTACATCCATACTTTAGAGTAAGCCAACGAGGTTGACGGAGCAACCATACCCCAAACCATATCTAGCACCTCCACAAACCCATATCCCACAGCTCCTATGGACAAGAAGCACCAACTTCTTTCAACTGGAACTGCTCCCACTGGAAATGGGAAAGTGCATCGGCAACACCATTTAACTTGCCTGGAACATGCTTGGCATGAAAAACAATGTTTCACTTTAGGCACTCCAACACAAAAACTCTCAGCAGGTGCAGCACTGGCTGGGAATTGGCTGACAGATTAATAGCACACACCACTTCCATATTATCACCTACAGGAAGATTTCCAGAAAAACGAAGTTCCCAGTTAACCCCACTTTCACCAATTATTCAGCCAGGCCCCCACGCACCATTTTCCTCCAAAGTATGCCTCAAACCCATGAGCTCCAGACACATCTGTGAATAACTGGATTTTGTCATCAGAAACTGAAGCACTCTGCACCAGAGTTCTACCATTAAACTCCTGAAGGAAGCGAAACCACACTCAGATCTTCCTTGTGCTCTTTCAAAAGCTGAATCCTATGGTGAGCCGCCCTAACCTCTGCTGTCACCTGCAATAAACCCTACCCACCGGAATGATTCTACATGCAAAATTCAATTTTCCAAGGAGGGATTACAGATCTCTCAACGCTATCTTTTCAGATCCCAATGCCTTTTCCACACAAGCCCTTAAATTGTTTATTTCGTCCACAAGTAAACAGCATTCCACCAAATTGGTATTGATTTACACCCTCCAAAAATTCAAATTCTTAATCAGTCCCTATGTCTTTTCCTCATCTCACAACCCAAAGCTTCCCAGCGCTGCACAGGGCCCAGCACGCCTAACCCTGCTCCCAAGGTTCCCCTCACTAACTCCCTTCCCCTACCAATGTGGACCATACTGTTGCTGACATACAATTCATCCTAACTGACCATGTACCTCCAATGAGGAGGGGGGGCAGGAATAAAAAACTTCTCCAACTGGAAGCCCAGTGGATCTACTGGTTGGGGACTTTGCACCCAAAGGGCCTAAACGTGTCCATAGACACATTGTTTTCTATAAGCCTGATATACTTGCTAAGGGACTAGGATCCTCTGGGGGGAGTCATTATCAATAGCTCTCTCCTGAGTGTCTTAAAGAGGAGGGTGGGGGCACATCCAAGTTACAGTGGGGGTCCCACCTACTCTTTCTCCCTGAGTTGTTGCAGTGTGATGATATTGAAAGGACAGGGCAGTGGCGTCACTGGGGGGGGGGGGGTGTATGCATCACTAGACAGGCAGCACATGCTCAACCCCCCACCACACATCAACTTGACTTAGTTACACAGCCCCACCAGAAGGAACGTGACCAGAGGTAAAGAGGGTGTAGCATGATGATGACGACAAGCCAGCAGCGCAGCACAGAAAGGAAGAGTGCGAGAGACACAAACTTGTCGCAACACAGGGCAGCAAATTTGAAGATAGCCAGGAGAAGATCATCTATATATATTATTTGTATATATAATATATATATTTTATGTAAAAAAAACGCTTTTGAAAATTAACCCTTAAAATTCTGTCCCCACCTGCATCACAATATTCCAGAACACATGGTTATGAATAGATAGTGGGTAATTTAATAATATAAAATATATATATATATATATATATATATATATATATATACAGGGAGTGCAGACTTATTAGGCAAGTTGTATTTTTGAGGATTAATTTTATTATTGAACAACAACCATGTTCTCAATGAACCCAAAAAAACTCATTAATATCAAAGCTGAATAGTTTTGGAAGTAGTTTTTAGTTTGTTTTTAGTTATAGCTATTTTAGGGGGATATCTGTGTGTGCAGGTGACTATTACTGTGCATAATTATTAGGCAACTTAACAAAAAACAAATATATACCCATTTCAATTATTTATTTTTTACCAGTGAAACCAATATAACATCTCAACATTCACAAATATACATTTCTGACATTCAAAAACAAAACAAAAACAAATCAGTGACCAATATAGCCACCTTTCTTTGCAAGGACACTCAAAAGCCTGCCATCCATGGATTCTGTCAGTGTTTTGATCTGTTCGCCATCAACATTGCGTGCAGCAGCAACCACAGCCTCCCAGACACTGTTCAGAGAGGTGTACTGTTTTCCCTCCTTGTAAATCTCACATTTGATGATGGACCACAGGTTCTCAATGGGGTTCAGATCAGGTGAACAAGGAGGCCATGTCATTAGATTTTCTTCTTTTATACCCTTTCTTGCCAGCCACGCTGTGGAGTACTTGGACGCGTATGATGGAGCATTGTCCTGCATGAAAATCATGTTTTTCTTGAAGGATGCAGACTTCTTCCTGTACCACTGCTTGAAGAAGGTGTCTTCCAGAAACTGGCAGTAGGACTGGGAGTTGATCTTGACTCCATCCTCAACCCAAAAGGCCCCACAAGCTCATCTTTGATGATACCAGCCCAAACCAGTACTCCACCTCCACCTTGCTGGCGTCTGAGTCGGACTGGAGCTCTCTGCCCTTTACCAATCCAGCCACGGCCCATCCATCTGGCCCATCAAGACTCATTTCATCAGTCCATAAAACCTTAGAAAAATCAGTCTTGAGATATTTCTTGGCCCAGTCTTGACGTTTCAGCTTGTGTGTCTTGTTCAGTGGTGGTCATCTTTCAGCCTTTCTTACCTTGGCCATGTCTCTGAGTATTGAACACCTTGTGCTTTTGGGCACTCCAGTGATGTTGCAGCTCTGAAATATGGCCAAACTGGTGGCAAGTGGCATCTTGGCAGCAGCACGCTTGACTTTTCTCAGTTCATGGGCAGTTATTTTGCGCCTTGGTTTTTCCACATGCTTCTTGCGACCCTGTTGACTATTTTGAATGAAACGCTTGATTGTTCGATGATCACGCTTCAGAAGCTTTGCAATTTTAAGAGTGCTGCATCCCTCTGCAAGATATCTCACTATTTTTTACTTTTCTGAGCCTGTCAAGTCCTTCTTTTGACCCATTTTGCCAAAGGAAAGGAAGTTGCCTAATAATTATGCACACCTGATATAGGGTGTTGATGTCATTAGACCACACCCCTTCTCATTACAGAGATGCACATCACCTAATATGCTTAATTGGTAGTAGGCTTTCGAGCCTATACAGCTTGGAGTAAGACAACATGCATAAAGAGGATGATGTGGTCAAAATACTCATTTGCCTAATAAAGGCTGAAAGACGACCACCACTGAACAAGACACACAAGCTGAAACGTCAAGACTGGGCCAAGAAATATCTCAAGACTGATTTTTCTAAGGTTTTATGGACTGATGAAATGAGAGTGAGTCTTGATGGGCCAGATGGATGGGCCCGTGGCTGGATTGGTAAAGGGCAGAGAGCTCCAGTCCGACTCAGACGCCAGCAAGGTGGAGTTGGAGTACTGGTTTGGGCTGGTATCATCAAAGATGAGCTTGTGGGGCCTTTTCGGTTTGAGGATGGAGTCAAGCTCAACTCCCAGTCCTACTGCCAGTTTCTGGAAGACACCTTCTTCAAGCAGTGGTACAGGAAGAAGTCTGCATCCTTCAAGAAAAACATGATTTTCATGCAGGACAATGCTCCATCACACGCGTCCAAGTACTCCACAGCGTGGCTGGCAAGAAAGGGTATAAAAGAAGAAAATCTAATGACATGGCCTCCTTGTTCACCTGATCTGAACCCCATTGAGAACCTGCGGTCCATCATCAAATGTGAGATTTACAAGGAGGGAAAACAGTACACCTCTCTGAACAGTGTCTGGGAGGCTGTGGTTGCTGCTGCACGCAATGTTGATGGTGAACAGATCAAAACACTGACAGAATCCATGGATGGCAGGCTTTTGAGTGTCCTTGCAAAGAAAGGTGGCTATATTGGTCACTGATTTGTTTTTGTTTTGTTTTTGAATGTCAGAAATGTATATTTGTGAATGTTGAGATGTTATATTGGTTTCACTGGTAAAAATAAATAATTGAAATGGGTATATATTTGTTTTTTGTTAAGTTGCCTAATAATTATGCACAGTAATAGTCACCTGCACACACAGATATCCCCCTAAAATAGCTATAACTAAAAACAAACTAAAAACTACTTCCAAAACTATTCAGCTTTGATATTAATGAGTTTTTTGAGTTCATTGAGAACATGGTTGTTGTTCAATAATAAAATTAATCCTCAAAAATACAACTTGCCTAATAATTCTGCACTCCCTGTATATATATATACACACACACACACTACACAGGGTACATACAGCCCTGCACCATATACAGATTATTAGTACATGCCGCCCCTGCTCACCTATGTAAAACCAGCAGCCCCTTGTGGAGAAAGGGAGACATTACGGGGGAGGGGTGACACCATGGGTTACTGCACCGGGTGAGACCAACTAACCCTAGTGACGCCGCTGGGCCAGGGTGACACCCACTGAGATGTTGTTATATTATTTCTAGTTGTAGAGATCATTTGAAACCCCTGTGTATTTTAACTCTATTTAATGTTTACACGCTGATAAAAGTGCTATCTTGGGTATTGATATTTTTTACAAGTTTGAGGTTTGTTGGATCCCCATTTCTGGTAGTCCTTGGGAGTGATGTATGCATTGTGTATGAGTTTCTTATGGAATTCCCTTATGTCCATTGAAAGGGTAGCTTTCCTGACAGTCTCAAGGCTCATGATAATTTGGCTGTCTATGATAGTTGATTCTAGTCTATTCGACCACTCTGTTGCCAATTGTGTTACCATTGTGATTCCCGGAGTTTCTTGAAGCAGCTTATAGATGGGTGTTATGGATCTAACGCCCTGTTTTGCCCAGTTAACTATCCTATCTACTTTTGTTGTGTGTGGTCCTATTGCTTGTGATTCAATGAAGTCTTGTGCTTAGTGTTTGACTTCTTTACTAGTTCTGTGAATGGTATTATTGCAGTATTGTCTCATGTCAGTAGGTAATGAATTTGTTTTATTCCTTTTTCCTCCAATTTTTTGAAGGGTTTGGTGGAGTCCTGGCATGAAATTTGGGTTGCCTCTAAGCGGTAAATATTTAGACTTGTGTGGTGAGATTGATAGGTGTTTACATCATTTTTACCAGGCCCTGATCAGGCCTGTGAATGGGAGAAGACCTTGTGTTTTTGAGTCTACTTTGTTTGTTGGTAAGTGTGGAAGGAGGGCTAGTGACCAGGGTTTGATAATCTCTCTTTCTAGGTTCTGTGAATGTGTCGGTTTCTAACCACCAATCTATCACATATTTAGATTGTGCCGCCCAGTTGTAGTATTGGAGGTTAGGGAGGCCCAAGCCCACTTTCAAGGGTGTAACAGATAATTTTTGTAGCCCTATTCTATTTTTTTCCCTTTCCATTCAAAATTAGTAATGGAGGAATTTAGTGTCTGTAAATCCAATTTTGTCAGTGGTTCTGGTATCATTTGGAACAACTAGAGTAATTTGGGGAATATTATCATTTTGATAAGGTTTACTCTCGCTGAGAGAGCTAGAGGCAGGGGATTCCAGATATTAAGTAGGGACTTGATATCTAATATTAATGGTTTGTAATTTAGGTCATACCAAGAATCTATCAGCTAGATTATGAGTTGTGTGTTACGGCTCTTAACGCTGAAAATATTGTATTTTCAGCATTAAAACTGCACAGCAGCCATTAAAAGTCTTGTCAGTATAGGTGTACCGCAAGCCTTTTAGCTGTAACGCAACTTCTGTACCGCACTCTTAAAAATTACGTTTTTTACTGGGATTTCCATAGCGCTGGTATTATGAGTTTTGCGTTCTGGCTAAAAAAACGGTGTTACAGCCTAAACTTCAAGATCTGTAACGCCATCTTAAGTTAGTAATTATGAGTTTTACTCTACAAAGCTGTAACATAAAACCCCTAATCTGCCGCTCCCGACATCGCTGCCACTAATTTTTTTATTAACCCCCTATTTCGCTGCTCCCCGACATCGTCACCACTAAACTAAAGTTATTGACCCCTAAACCACCATCCTCCCGCATTGCAAACACTATTTAAATATTATTAACCCCTAGCCTACCGCCCGCCCACATCGACCCCACTGTACTAAAGTTATTAAGCCCTACACCGCCGCCACTATAATAAACCTATTAACCCCTAAACCGAAAGCCCCCCACAACAAAATATAATAAATTAAACTATTAACCCCTAAACTGGAAGCCCCCCACATCGCAATAAACTAATTTAAACTAGTAACCACTAAACCTAACGCCCCCCCTAACGTTATAGTAAAATTACAATTTCCCTAACTTAAATTAAATTAAAACTTTACCTGTCAAATTAAAAAAACTAAGTTTAAACTAACAATTAAACTAATATAACTATTAAACTAAAATTAAACTAGCTACCAATTAAATAAACTAAACTACACGTTAAAAAAATCCTAACACTACTCTAAAAATTACAAAGTAAAAAAAACCTAGCCTTCAATAAACTAACAATGGCCCTTAAAAGAGCCTTTTTGTGGGGCTCTTTTACCTTTTAAAAAAAATACAAAGACAGTAAAACCCACCACCCAACCAACCCCCCAAAATAAAAAACCTAAATATAAAAAAACCTAAGCTACCCATGTATGGGCATTGCACTTAAATGGGCATTTAGCTCTTTTACTGCCCAAACCATAATCTAAAAATAAAAACCCTTAAAAAAAACCCAGACGATCCACTTACAGTTTTTGAAGTCCTGCTTGAACGATCTTCATCCCAGCAGAGAAGTCCTCATCCAGGCGGCGAGAAGTCTTCATCCAGGCGGCCTCTTCATTCTTCATGCCAGCGGAGAAGTCCTCATCTATGATACATCATCCAGTAGAATGAGAGCTGCTTAAATTCTATTGGCTGATTTGAACAGCCAATAGGATTTTAGCAGTAACTCTCTGTGCGATTCAGACTCAAGTGTCAGGTAATACTAGCCTGATTTTAACAAACACTAAACCGGTATATGTAATGCTCAAGTTTATCTAATTAGATTGGTGCTGTTGTATACTTTACTCCAGCTCATTAAGGGGTCTATCATAACTAGTATACTCACTGCTGGTACGTTACCGATATAATACAACGGTATTATTTTAAGAGTCTATAAAACGGATAACGCATTACTGGTATCACAAGTTGTGTATGTACACCTAAGCTGGTATTGCAAGTTGTGTACATATACCTAAGCTCATCCACCACAGTAAGATGTTAAACTATGTAATGATTACAAGTATGAACTTACATGATTTAATAAAATAGTGAACTGGTATTTCAAATATTCAAATATAGAAGTCCTCTTATACCATTGGTGTTATTTCACTTAGCAAGCAAACGCTTATAGAAAACACCCTAGTTGATTCATCAGGATAGTATTACCTGACATTTGAGTCTGAATCACACAGAGAGTTACCATTAAAACTTAGCCATAACATGGCACAATGTTTACCTCTGAATATTTATGACAGAACTCGTTTGCAGGGTTAGCATAGATAGCAGATAAAATCAGTATCAACTACTTAAAACTGGGGAATGTTAATACTACAGCTTGCAAAACAGAACACTATAAGTGCCAAATTTACATTATACATTTATTTACTTTTTATGCTTAGTACCTATAATATTCCTTACGTTTTCTTCCTTATAATAGTAAGTGCTAAGATTATGATGGTTTATTACACTGAATGGTTATTGTAATAAAACAATGAGTTAATGATAAACCGTCTGAGTTATGTTTTAACCTCAGGCACTCCTTCCTAACCCATCATAGCTTTTTCCTCCATCTTGATTTGTCAATACCCATTAGTACCACTATGACAGGCTCTTAAGAGTGATTTTAACTTGGTACTTTCCTATTTTACTGTGAGTTTATAATAAAAGTTATATTTTAACTGTTCAGTCATATGGACACATTCAAGACTCTAACTATTATTTAGAGTTGTCTGGTATATATACAAGTGACCCATTTTTACGACATTTACACCTATTATAACCCCGTGAGTGCTATACATGTAGTCCTTGTTTTCAAGTGTGGGCTTCTTTGCCTCTCTTGTTGTTGCAATTATCAATCACTACATAGCACCACATCATCCTGTTATCAATTGGAGCGATTCAGCCAATAGGAATGCAAGGGATGCCATTTTGAATCGCATACCTTGCATTGAAAATTCAGTATACGGCGGCGACCATATGAAGCGGACCCGCTCCGTGCCCCCGGGATCAAGATAGAAGATGCGGCCTGGATGAAGATTGCAGAGGCCGCCTAGATAAAGACTTTTCACTGCTTGGATGAGGACTTCTCCGCTGGGATGAAGATTGAAGAGGCCACCTGAATGAAGACTTTTTGCCGCCTGGATGAAGACTTCTCCGCCGGGTAAAAGATAGTTCAAGCGGGACTTCAAAAACTGTAAATGGATAGTCGGGATTAGTGTTAATTTTTTTTTAAGGGTTTTATTTTTAGATTAGGGTTTGGGCAATAAAAGAGCTAAATGCCCTTTTAAGGGCAATGCCCATACAAATGCCCTTTTTAGGGCAATGGGTAGCTTAGGATTTGTAGATAGTTTTTTATTTTTATTTTGTGGGTTTGGGGGGTGGGGGTTTGTAATGTTAGTGGGTATTTGTATTTTTTTTTTTTTCAGAAAAAGAGCTGATATCTTTATGGCAATGCCCTACAAAAGGCCCTTTTAAGGGCTTTTGGTAGTTTATTCTAGATTAGGTTTTTTATTTTGGGGTGTTTTTTTTAATGGGAATTAGAATAGGAATAATTTTTATTATTTTTAAAAATTTGTTTTTTATTTTGTGTAATGTATTTTTTTAGGGGGAGTTTGTTTTTCTTTTGTAGGAAAAGAGCTATTATCTTTAGGGCAATGCCCTACAAAAGGCCCTTTTAAGGGCCCCCCAAAAGGCCCTTTAAGGGCCCTTGGTAGTTTGGGGGTTGTGGTTTGTATACTGTTAGGGGGTGTTTGTGTTTTTTTGTAGCAAAAGAGCTGTTTAACTTAGGGCAATGCCCTACAAAAGGCCATTTTAAGGCCCCCCAAAAGGCCCTTTTAAGGGCCATTTGTAGTTTATTTTAGATTAGGCTTTTTTATTTTGGGGTGTTTTTTAAAGGGTATTAGAATTGGAATAATTTTTATTATTTTGGATAATTTCATTTTTGTTTTTTTGTAATGGTAGGTTTTTTTTATTTTTTGTAATTTTAGGTTTTAGTGTAAGGTAGTTTTGGTTTTATTTTACAGGTAAGTTTGTATTTATTTTAACTAGGTAGTTAGTAAATAGTTAATAACTATTGTTATTGAAATAAAAATAAAATCTAAGCTAGCTACAATATAACTATTAGTTATATTGTAGCTAGCTTAGGTTTTATTTCACAGGTAAGTATGTATAGTAAGTACATTTAAGTATGTATAGTAAGTACAAGTAAGTATATTTTTAAATAGGTATTATTTAGTTAATAATTGTAAATTTAATTTAGATCTATTTTAATTATGTTAAAGTTAGGGGGGTGTTAGGATTAGGTTTAGGGGTAGGGTTAGGTTTAGGGGTAGGTGTTAATAGTTTAATTTATGTTGCAATGTGGGGGGCTGGCGGTTTAGGGAGTAATAGGTTTATTTAGTGGTAGTGATGTGGGAGGCCAGAGGTTTAGGGGTTAATAGCTTTATTTAGTTGCAGCAAAGTTGGGGAGCGGCAGAATAGGGGTTAATAGATCTATTATAGTGTGGGTGATGTTGGGGTGCGACGGAATAGGGGTTAATAATTTTAGTATAGTGGCAGCGATATCGGGAGTGGCAGATTAGGGGTTAATAGCTTTATTTAGGTGGCGGCGATATCGAGAGCGACAGATTAGGGGTTAATAACTATAGGCAGGCGTCAGCGATGTCGGGGGCAGCAGATTAGGGGTGTTTAGACGTAGGGTTTATGTTAGGGTGTTAGGTTTAAACAGTATTTTTATTTTCCCCATAGACATCAATGGGGCTGCGTTACGGAGCTTTTCTTTCCATGATCGCAGTTGTTAGACTTTTTTCTGACCTGCTCTCCCCATTGATGTCTATGGGGAAAGTGTGCACGAGCACTTCAAACACAGCGCTTGTTTTTGGTGCGGTATGGATCTTAAAAGCACCATATCGCCCGCACACACCAGGATTTTCAAACTTGTAATAGCAGCGCTATAGGGGATTAAATAATGCCACTTTTGTTGCGTTCGTTTATTTTCCTATAGCGCTCAAAATTCGTAATCTAGGAGTATGTTATTTGATAATTTAATTCCCAAATATGTAAAGTTTGTGGTTATTTGTTTAAAATCAAAGTTTCCAATTTTTTCATTGTGTTATGGGGTGAGCCAGAGGAGTACTGATTTGGTTTTGTTTATTTGGTATCCTGAAATATTTCCAAATTGTTCTATAATTGTCATCATTTTTGGGGTGTTAGTGTGAGGATTACGTATAATATCATGTCGTCCGCGAAAAGAGGGAGGTTGTAATTCTGATTTTCCTATTTGTAAGCTGGTGACCCGGTTTCTAATCTAAATGGCCAATGGTTCGATTGCAAGGTTGAATAATAGGGGGGGATAGTGGGCATCCCTATCGGGCACCTCGTTTAAGTGAGAAGGAAGGGGTTGTATTTCCGTTTATGAGTATTGACACTGTGGGATTTGTGTAAATGGTCTTTATGGCAGTTGTAAACTGGTCTCTAAAACCACACTAGGACCGTAAATAAGTGGTCCCAAAGGACCTTATCAAAAGCTTTTTCCAAGTCGAGCATTAGTAGGCATGCTTCCGGCAAGTCCCTCAGGTTGCCTTCTTTTTTCATTTTTCCATAGTAAGACATAACCAATTGTAGTTTGCGCACATTACATACTGACGAACTATGTTTCACAAGCCTGTTTGATCAGGATGGATTAGGCATGGAAATATCGGGGCTAGTCTATTTGCTAATAGTTTAGTGAATATCTTGTAATTGGTGTTGAGCAGTGAGATAGGTCTGTATGAGCTGGTGAGTAGTGGGTCTTTACCCTGTTTTTGTATAATGGTTATGGTGGCTTCTGCAAATATATGATAAAGTCGAGTGTCTCCCTGCATGATATGATTGAATATGTTTACTATTGTGTCACCTATTTCTACCTGTAGTATTTTGAATAGTTCCCCTGGCATACCATCGGGCCTGGGTTTTTTTCAGTCAATGTTTTTGATAGTGTTTAGGACTTCTGTTAGGGTTATGGGAGCTTGTAGGGTGTTTATCTGATCTTTAGCTCTGCTAAACATTTAGCTCTGCTTCTTAGCAAAGGGATCAAACTAAAAAAGGATCAAATAAATAAGGATATTTGAGTTATTTCAGAAAGGTATAGAACATTTCTCTTTTAAATTGTTGTTACTTGAATAGTTTGTACTTTCAGATAATCTATTTTGTATTTCTATTAACTTTATATTTTGTTTTTTTATAGGTGGTAGACATGAACTGTGAATTAGTTTCACTACAGAAATTGAATAGTTAAAGTTTTGAGTTAATTTACATTCTTTTGTATTCTGGTTTTTAGTATTGCAATTAGATAACAATTAGATTGTTTGTATAGGTGAGCAATTAGGAGGGACCCCACCCTATCTTTCTGAGGGTATTTAAAGAGATCTGTTTAGCTCTGCTAAACATTTAGCTCTGCTTCTTAGCAAAGGGATCAAGCTAAAAAAGGATCAAATAAATAAGGATATTTGAGTTATTTCAGAAAGGTATAGAACATTTCTCTTTTAAATTGTTGTTACTTGAATAGTTTGTACTTTCAGATAATCTATTTTGTATTTCTATTAACTTTATATTTTGTTTTTTTATAGGTGGTAGACATGAACTGTGAATTAGTTTCACTACCGAAATTGAATAGTTAAAGGTTTGAGTTAATTTACATTCTTTTGTATTCTGGTTTTTAGTATTGCAATTAGATAACAATTAGATTGTTTGCATAGGTGAGCAATTAGGAGGGACCCCACCCTATCTTTCTGAGGGTATTTAAAGAGATCTGTTTAGCTCTGCTTCTTAGCAAAGGGATCAAGCTAAAAAAGGATCAAATAAATAAGGATATTTGAGTTATTTCAGAAAGGTATAGAACATTTCTCTTTTAAATTGTTGTTACTTGAATAGTTTGTACTTTCAGATAATCTATTTTGTATTTCTATTAACTTTATATTTTGTTTTTTTATAGGTGGTAGACCTGAACTGTGAATTAGTTTCACTACAGAAATTGAATAGTTAAAGGTTTGAGTTAATTTACATTCTTTTGTATTCTGGTTTTTAGTATTGCAATTAGATAACAATTAGATTGTTTGCATAGGTGAGCAATTAGGAGGGACCCCACCCTATCTTTCTGAGGGTATTTAAAGAGATCTGTTTAGCTCTGCTAAACATTTAGCTCTGCTTCTTAGCTAAAAAAGGATCAAATAAATAAGGATATTTGAGTTATTTCAGGAGTTATTCAGGGTTATTCAGGGTTATTCAGTAGTAAATAATACTTATATTTTTCTTATTGTTAAAGTGTTGCATGGTTTAAAATGTCTCAGATACAGTGCAATGGGTGTTTTGCACTTTTTAATCGTGCTACTTTTTGGAGATTTAGGGGCTGTCCTGTTTGTAAGCAGTTTTCCCTCTTAAGGGAGGAAATAGCTAAACTTCAAGCTAAGGTAAGTAACATACCTGTTACCTCAACAAAGCTGCCTCAGAAAGAAGCCCCTCTACCCCAGAGATCAGCAAGGAGAGACAGATGGATCACTGTAGGCTCTGGAAGAATTAGAACAGTAGACCAGAAGCATTGCCCACAACCTCTGCCATTGCAAAACTCCTATGCTGCTCTTGCAGAACACACTTGTGATGAGGAGATTGCTGTTTCTGAGCCCTCTGAAGCTGTAACAGGTAATTTAAATATATTGGTACCTGATTCTCCAGGTAACATAACACAGGAAAGAACTGCAGATGTGTTTTTGAGAAAAAGACTGTTAGTGGGTGACTCTATTTTGAGGAATGTGTATTTAGGTGAAAGTAAAGGAGAAGCAAGGGAGGTTAGATGTCTTCCAGGAGCTACTGCTCACAGGGATAAGAATCGTATTTTGAGAATTGTTAAGGCAGCAGGAAAGGGAAGTGAGTTAGATGTGATTGTTCATTTAGGAACAAATTATCTGGCTAGTAATCATGTTGCTGCTGTTCAGAAAGAGTTTTGTGACCTAGGTAATCATTTAGAGACTGTGGCATCAACTCTATCATTTTCTGCAATTTTACCTGTGTATGGCCAGGAAGCAGGAAAGATGGAGCGGATAACAACATTTAATTCTTGGTTAGATAAGTGGTGCAGGGAACGAGGATTTGGTTTTATTGGCCATTATAGCTCTGTTTGGAAAGATACTAGGTTATTTAGGAGAGATGGCTTGCATTTGGATGCTAAAGGAACAGAGTATCTGGGAGAGGAGTTCAAATACTTTATTAGAAATGATTTAAACTAATAAAGGGGGTAGCATTAATATACCCACCTGCCCCCCACTGCATGCCAAAACTGTTAGTCCAAGTAACAATTCTAGAAATTCTAGTAGAGAAATTCTTCGTGCCATGAGCACAAATGCTCGCAGCTTAGGAAATAAATTACCTGAACTCATTTCAATAATGACTAGGGACAACTTGGATTTAGTAGCTATAACAGAAACATGGTACAATGATTTGCATGACTGGGACATAGTCATACCTGGATACAGGTTATTTAAAAAGAACAGAGTAGGAAAGAAAGGTGGAGGAGTTGCTTTGTATGTAAATGAAAATATAAAGGTTACTGAAATTGTAGGAACAAATGATGAGGTGGAAAGTATTTGGGTGACTTTGGAAATTGGAGATAAAAATGTTTTTAGAATAGGGGTTGTATATAGGCCTCCATTGCAGGATGAAAAACTGGACAATCTGTTATTAGAAGAAATAACCAAAATGACCATGAAGGGTAAGGTTATAGTTCTGGGGGACTTTAATTTACCAGATATAGACTGGAAGATTCCTTCTGCTAGATCGGCTAGAAGCAGGTATATTCTTGAATCTCTGCTAGGGGAATCACTTGAGCAATTAGTCAAGGAACCAACTCATAAGGAAGCTATATTAGATCTAATACTTAGAAACAGTGATACAGTTTCAGATGTGTCTGTAGGTGAAAACTTAGGATCCAGTGATAATCAATCTGTTTGGTTTAGTATTCATGTGCAGGAACTGTCCACCCAGACTAAAACAAAAGTTTTAGACTTTAGGACGGCAGATTTTTCATTAATGGGAGAATACCTAAAAAACTATTTAAAGGGGAAAACTCTTATTACAGGGGTTCAAGAACAGTGGGAATTTGTGAAAGGTGCCATTTTAGATGCAACCGCACACTGTATTAGACATGTCTGTAAAAGTAAAAGAAAGCGGAAACCAATTTGGTTTTCCAAAGAAGTAGCACATGCTGTAAAGACAAAAAAGATAGCTTATAAAAATTACAGACACACACAAGCAGATGATGATATGAAAATATGGAGACTCCAACAAAAAAGACTAAGCAGTTAATTAGGAAGGTTAAAGCTCATGCAGAAGAGAAGATAGCACAGTCAGTAAAACATGGGGACAAAACATTCTTTAGATATATCAGTGATAGAAGAAAAAATAAGGTAGGAATAGTAAAATTGAAAGCAGTTGATGGTAGAATAATAGAAGGAGATAAGCAGATTGCAGACTGTCTCAATGATTACTTCTGCTCTGTTTTCACAAAAGATTGTGAAGATACAATGTCTACATTAAGGGATGCTACGAAAAATAGAAACAAGCTTAACAGTAATCTTTTTACAGAGGATGAGGTTTTGTTAGCATTATCAAAAATAAATGTTAAAAAGGCAGTGGGTCCTGATAATATTCATCCAAGGGTTTTAAAAGAACTTTGATCAGTGCTAACTGTCCCATTAACTGATCTGTTTAATCACTCACTATTAACAGGAGCTGTCCCAGATGATTGGAGAATAGCAAATGTAATACCTCTTCATAAAAAGGGCAGTAGAGAAGAATCTGGCAACTACAGGCCAGTTAGTTTAACTTCAGTAGTAGGGAAATTAATGGAAAGCCTCTTAAAAGAAAGAATTATGACTTACATAAAGACAAACAATTTAGAGGACCAAAATCAGCATGGTTTTACTTCAGGGAGATCATGTCAGACTAATCTAATTGACTTCTTTGATTATGTAACAAAAGTATTAGACAAGGGTGGAGCAGTTGATGTAGCATATCTAGATTTCAGCAAAGCATTTGACACCATCCCACACAATAAACTAATTCACAAACTATATCTCCTTGGTCTAGATTCAAAAATTGTGAACTGGGTGGAATGCTGGCTTAAGGACAGAAAACAAAGTGTCTTAGTAAATGGAGTTCATTCAGCAGAGGGGGCTGTTACTAGTGGTGTTCCTCAGGGGTCAGTTCTGGGGCCTGTTTTGTTTAACATATTTATCTGCGATATCAGCAAAGGGCTACAGGGGAAAGTATGTCTCTTTGCAGATGATACAAAAATTTGCAACAGAGTGGATGTTCCAGGGGGGGTAGACAAAATGAGAAGTGATATACAACAATTGGAGGATTGGACAAACGACTGGGATCTAAAGTTTAACACAGCAAAGTGTAAAATAATGCATTTAGGGAAAAAAAATCCAAATGTTAATTACAGACTCAATGACACTTTACTGACTGTTACAGACGAGGAACAGGACTTGGGAATTATTATTTCAGATGATTTAAAACTTAGTAAACAATGTAGTAATGCAGCGAGTAAGGCTAGCAGAATGCTTGGATGTATTGGTAGAGGTATTTGCAGCAGAAATAGTAAGGTTCTTATGCCACTTTATAGATCATTAGTTAGACCTCATCTTGAGTATTGTGTGCAGTTCTGGAGGCCATATCTTCAGAAGGATATTAACAAACTTGAATCTGTGCAAAGGAGGGCTACCAAAATGGTACATGGTCTAAAATATAAAACTTACCAGGATAGGCTCAGTGACCTAAATATGTATAGCTTAGAGGAGAGAAGGGAAAGAGGTGATATGGTAGCAACTTTCAAGTACATTAAAGGGTTTAGTAAAACTGAGGCTGTGGGTATTTTACATAAAATGGAAAATTCAAGAACAAGGGGTCATGAGCTCAAGCTAAAGGGTAGTAGATTCAGGAGTAATTTGAGGAAGCACTTCTTTACAGAAAGAGTGATTGATTTATGGAATAAACTTCCTCAAGAGGTAGTAGCAACAAACACTGTGGGGGACTTTAAAAATGCATGGGACAAGCATAAGGCTATCCTACGAACTAGATAAGTTTATACTGTTAGGTAAGGTCGGGCAGACTTGCTGGGCCTATGGCTCTTATCTGCCGTCAATATCTATGTTTCTGTCATGTGGGGCATGTGCAGTCCTTCCCAGAAATTACGTTTTTGCGTTTTGTCTACAGGTTGGTCATTGTACAATTCTCTGTAGTAATTGGAAAATACTGTCTGTATGTCTTTTTCACTCATTACTGTATTATCCCTGTCTCTAACAGCCAAAATTGTGGTCTGTTTGAGCGAGTGTTTTGTTATATTTGCAGATATTTTCCTTTACGGTATCCAAACCTATAGAATTTGGCTTGAGAACGTGAGAGGTAGTATATTGCTTTTTGATTAAGAAAGGCATCTCTGTTAATTTTTAATTCTTTATATTTGAGTCTGTTAGAGTTAGTCGGGCACCTTCAATATTTATTGTACGCGTTTTCACTTGTTTTAAAAGCAAGTCCTCCTTAAAGGGATACTAACCCCACATTTTTTCTTTCATGATTCAGATAGAGCATGCAATTTTAAGCAACTTTCTAATTTACTCCTATTATCAATTTTTCTTTGTTCTCATGTTACCCTGATTTGAAAAAGCAGTAATAAAAGGTTAGGGGCTGGCCCATTTTTAGCTCAGCACCTTGGTAGAGCTTGCTGATTGGTTTGCTACATTTAGCCACAAATCAGCAAGTGCTACCCAAGTGCTGAACAAAAAAATGGTCCGGCTCTAAAGCTTACAGTACTGCTTTTTCAAATGAAGATAGCATGAGAACAAAGAAAAATTGATAATAGGAGTAAATTATAAAGGTGCTTAAAATCTCATGCTCTATCTGAATCATGAAAGAAAAAAATTGGGTTTAGTATCCCTTTAAGTTTGGTCTTTTTGTTAATCCCTGCAACGTAAAAAGTGATCATTCCTCTAAGTACCGCTTTGGCCGTTTCCCAAAAAAGAAGTGGGTCGTTGTTGTGTTGGGCATTGATAGTTTGGTAAGTCTGCCAATGTTGTGTTAAATATCTGTGTAGGTTGACGTCTTTATATAGATAATTAGGGAATCTCCATCTCACAATGGAAGAGACGTGATTGGTTGTTGAAATTTTAAGTGATATGGGAGCATGGTCTGAGAGGGTGATGGGATGTATTTTAGTGTCTCTAATTATGGTGCTTAATTTGCCTGAGACTAAGAACATATATATATATATATATATATATATATATATATATATATATATATATATATATATATATATGTGTGTGTGTGAAAGAGTGTCTTTGGATGCAGAGAGGCAGGTGAAGTCTTTGGTGTCTGGGTTCCTTTCCCTTCAAATGTCTTTAAGGTGAAGTGTATTGAGAAATTTGCCAAAAGGTTTTGAATCTTTCTTATGATATTGAGGTCTTGGGTATTTCTAAACCTGTCTGTTGGTACTTTTGGGACTATATTTAGGTCTCACCCCAGAATTATGGTGTCTACTTATCTATCTAGAATTTTATATTGTAATTGGTACCAGAATTCTGTGTTTTTATCATTGGGGCCGTAAAATCCAACCAACACCAATGGGAGGTTTTCAACCATTATGTAAGCAATAATAATACGTCTCTCCTGGTCCCTTTCTAGTTTAGTTATCGTGTAATTTAAATTACACATCTGTTTTCATTTTTGGTGTTCTCGTGTGTTTAAGTGCATTTCCTCTAGTATCACTATGTCAGCTCTTTGTGATTTAAAATAGTTTAAAATGGCCTTTCTTTTTAAGGGGGAGGTGATACCTCCCACATTCCATGCCATCACCTTAAGTGTGTGCTCCGTCATGGGATGAGATAGGGTGTTGTGTGTATGGTAATATGGGTGTCACAATGTATGTCATAAGTTGTGGTGAGACTTACATCTGGAGGAAATAGCATTATTATCTGGGGATCCTCAGCTAGTAGTTGTTGTGTTAGGGTGCTCCAGGGACCGGAGTGTCGGATAAATAGGTTACTATAGGATAAGAGAGAAATGTGAATAAACCAAATATTTTGCAGGTTACAGAAAGAAAATAGAATAACAAAGATAATAACCAAAACAACATTTAAATAACAATTACTGAGAGAACCTTGTGTAGAGGGTATGTACTTTTTTTCATTTTACACATCAATTCCCTCTCCATAGGGGTAGAGGGAGTCTTTTATCTTTAAGGTATAAATGTGATAAATACTTCCTTCTTTTTGAGGGGAGGTTTGTAGTCTTCTTCTTCTGTTGAAAGTGGGGATGTTGTCCTCTTAATTAGGTAGCGTTAGATTCTGCTGATGATCTCTTCCCTTCTTCTGCCTCTTCTTTAGCAAGATATATTTGTAAGCTTTTAGTCGAGTCAAAGAATTTGGGTCCTCGAGAGGTTTGTAACTTCAGCTTTGCTGGTAAGAGCAAAGACACCAAGATCCCTTCTCCAGAAGTTGTCTGCAATATGGAGAGAATTCTTTCCGTCCTTTGGCTATTTCTGCAGAGTAGTCCTGGAACGGGTAGACACTTTTACCCTTGTATTCCAGGGCTGATGATTGTATGCTCTAAGAATCTGGATTTTGTCTTAGCGGTCCATTTAGGTTGATTTGACGTCCTGGCAGTCCCACTCTGTGTGTTCTTTCCACCTCAAAAGGGGTATCTTCCTCAGGTAGTTTTACACGCGGGGTAGAATGTTCTCCAAAAAGTTCAAAAGAGCAGTATTAGGTATGGATTCGGGTAGTCCCACTATTCTCAGATTATTACGACGTGACCGATTTTCTAAGTCATATACTTTATCCATGAGAATTTTGTTATGTTTCTGTAGGTTTGTGACACTAAGCAAAGTTTCCTGTCGTCTGTCTTCCACTTCTGCCAGTCTTTGCTCTGCTTGGACTAGTCTTGTGTTGAATTCTTTAAATTCTGAGTTCAGTAAATCCACTCCAGTCTGGAGTCTTAAAATTTTTGGCAGGAAAAGGGCTGAAAGTTGTGACATTATGGGATGAGTGTCTTGGGGTTCTTGGTTATCATTTTCTGATAAGGGGCGCTCCGATTCTGATGTTTCAGATTGATGTTTAGATTTTCTCTCAGTCTGCTTCTGTCTGTGTGAAATTCTGTCAGTCTGTTAATTGTACGTATCGTAATACTTAAAGGGACACTGTACCCAAATTTTTTCTTTCATGATTCAGATAGAGCATGACATTTTAAGCAACTTTCTAATTTACTCCTATTATCAAATTTTCTTCATTCTCTTGGTATCTTTATTTGAAATGCAAGAATGTAAGTTTAGATGCCGGCCCATTTTTGGGGAACAACCTGGGTTGTCCTTGCTGATTGGTGGATAAATTCATCCACCAATAAAAAAGTGCTGTCCAGAGTTCTGAACGCCAAAAAAAGCTTAGATGCCTTCTTTTTCAAATAAAGATAGAAAGAAAACAAAGAAAAATTGATAATAGGAGTAAATTAGAAAGTTGCTTAAAATTGCATGCTCTATCTGAATCACGAAAGAAAATTTTTGGGTTCAGTGTCCCTTTAAGCATACAGGAAAGTGGATCTTCAAGGTTGTGAATAGAAGCGTGATCTTGTCAGATATTGCAGAGTAGGTTGCTTTATCTGTAAAGAGTGTGGTTTTCAGCAGTTATCTGTTTGCATAAAATAATGCCATTCTGAAATAATAGCGATGTGGTCTGAGAAGACTCTGCTAGTATAATCCCAACTAATTAGCGTGTGAGTAGGTTCTATGAAGGGGACTGTGCTTGTTTCGGAGTTCACATGCTTGCAATAAAGATATTTGTGATGTGTTCTCTCATAGACTTGTTGCTATATACTTAGGTTTCTGGGGTATAAGTTCTACGTATTCAGGAAATTTCTAGTATAATTGTGCTTTTGCCCAAACTTATTTGGGGGGATTTGGATTTAGGCTTGATCCCCTCTAATATGTGTCTTTTTTTTTTTTTTTGAGGTCTGGGTTTGCAAGTGCCAGATTTAAGATTTCCCTTACCGGGCCTTTGTCTCCCGTGTGAGAGTCTGCTTCAATCTACCGCTTCTAGTCTCTTAGATGCTGGAAAGTCCTTGCTGCTGTTGTGCCTTGTGTAGAGGGAGGCTCTGCATTGAAGGTTTTACCACTACCGAGGCAATCAAATGTGCAGTGTGACACGGGTGTCTTAGTTCTTACGGCTAGACATGTGCGTTTTGTTTCAGACAAATTCGGAATTCGGACAAATTTTGGGCGATTCGGATGCATCCGAATTGCTGAATTGGCACATCCTGAAAAATTCCGAAAAAATTATGAAAATGAATAAATATGTTTCCCAATTTTCTGATCCATTATTCATATTCTGAATTTTTCATTGTTCTTTTCTAAACCACAGTTCCCCGACACTAACTCTAAGTCTATATTAAAGATATAACCCCTAAACCACCGTTCCCCGACATCACTGAAACTAACTAAACCTATTAACCCCTAAACCGCCGTCCCAAAACGTTGCATACACAAACTAAACCTATTAACCCCTAATCTGCACCCCCCACTCTGCCGACACGAACTAAACATATTAACCCCTGAAACGTACCCATCACATCTCCGACACTAACTAAACCTATTAACCCCTATACCGCCGTTCCGAAACATTACCGACACAAACTTAACCTATTAACCCCTAAACCGCACCCCCCAACATCGCCAACACAAACTAAACCTATTAACCCCTAAACTGCTGTTCCAAAACATTGCCGACACGAACTAAACCTATTAACCCCTAAACCACACACCCCCACATCGCCGACACAAACTAAACCTATTAACCCCTAAACCGCACCCCCCCACATTGCCAACACTAACTAAACCTATTAACCCCTAAACCCCCATTCCAAAACATCGCCAGCACTAACTAAAGCTTTTAACCCCTAAACCGCCATTCACAAACATCACCAATACTAACTAAACCTATTAACCCCTAAACCGCCTGCCCCCACATTGCAACAACTTAAATTAAACTATATTAAACCCTAAACCTAACACCCCCCAACCCTAAACCTAACCCTAAACCTAACACTCATCCTAAATCTAACCCTAAACACCCCCTAACTTTAACATAATTAAAATATAACTAAATTAAAGTTACAATTATTAACTAATAATACCTATTTAAATCTAAATACAAAGTAACTTACCTATATTAACCCCTAAACCTAACACCCCCTAACTTTAAACCTAACCCTAACCCTAACCGTAACACCCCCTAACTTTAACATAATTAAAATAGATCTAAATTAAATTTACAATTATTAATTAAATAATACCTATTTAAAACTAAATACATACTTACCTGTGAAATAAAACCTAAGCTAGCTGCAATATAACTAATAGTTATATTGTAGCTAGCTTAGTTTTTATTTTTATTTCACAGGTAAGTTTTTATTTATTTTAACGAGGTAGACTAGTTAGTAAATAGTTATTAACTATTTACTAACTACCTAGTTAAAATAAATACAAACTTACCTGTGAAATAAAAATAAAACCTAAGCTGCCTTACACTAAAACTTACCATTACAAAATAAAAAACCTACCATTACAAAAAATAAAAAACACTAAAATTACAAAAAATAAAAAAACCTACCATTACAAAACATAACAAACGAAATTATCCAAAACAATAAAAATGATTCCTATTCTAATACCCTTTAAAAAAAGAAAAAAACCCACCCCAAAAACAAACAACTAATTTATAATAAACTACCAAGGGCCCTTAAAAGGGCCTTTTGTAGGTCGTTGCTCTATTAGTTATATTGTAGCTAGCTTAGGTTTTATTTTACAGGTAAGTTGCTTTGTATTTAGATTTTAATAGGTATTATTTAGTTAATAATTGTAACTTTAATTTAGTTATATTTTAATTATGTTAAAGTTATGTTTAGGGTTAGGTTTTAAGTTAGGGGGTATTAGGTTTAGGGGTTTATATAGGTAAGTTACTTTGTATTTAGATTTAAATAGGTATTATTCGTTAATAATTGTAACTTTAATTTAGTTTAATGTTAGTGGGCCTTTTTATTTATATCTGAGCAAAAGAGCTGTTTAACTTAGGGCAATGCCCTACAAATGCCCCTTTCAGGGCAATGGGTAGATTAGGTTTTACTTTATTTTATTTTGTGGGTTTGGGGCATGGGGGTTTGTATACTGTTAGGGGGTGTTTGTTTTGATTTGTAGCAAAAGTGTTTTTAACTTTAGGGCAATGCCCTACAAAAGGCCCTTTTTTTATTAGATTAGTTTTTTCTTTATTTTGGGGTGTTTTTTTGTAAAGGGTATTAGAATAGGAATAATTTTTATTGTTTTGGATCATTTCGTTTGTTATTTTTAGTAATGGTGGTTTTTTAATTTTTTGTCTTTTTTTTTTGCAATCTAACGGCGAGATTACGAGTTTTGCGTTAGAGGCTATGCGGTGCTAACGAGCAGTTTTTTCTCACCGCTCACTTACATACAGCGCTGGTATTACAAGTTTTTATAAACCCGGCGTTAAAAGACAAAAAGTGACCGTAGAGCAAAATTTTGCTCCAAAACTCACTCCAATACCAGCGCTGCTTAAATCAGCGGTGAGCTGGTGTAACATGCTCGTGCATGATTTCCCCATAGGAATCAATGGGGAGAGCCGGCTGAAAAAAAGTCTAACACCTGCAAAAAAGCAGCGTATAACTCACTAACGCAGCCCCATTGATTCCTATGGGGAAATAAAATTTATGTCTACACCTAACACCCTAACATGAACCCTGAGTCTAAACACCCCTAATCTTACACTTATTAACCCCTAATCTGCCGCCCCCGACACCTACATTATATTATTAACCCCTAATCTGCCACTCCGGACACCACTGTCACCTACATTATACTTATGAACCCCTAATCTGCTGCCCCCAACATCGCCAACACCTACATTAGATTTATTAACCCCTAAACTGCCGCCCCCAACGTCGCCGCCACCTACCTACACTTATTAACCCCTAATCTACCGCCCCAACGTCGCCGCCACTATATTAAAGTTAGTAACCCCTAAACCTAAGTCTAACCCTAAACCTAACACCCACTGACAAATATAATTACAGTAAATCTAAATAAAAATTACTATCATTACCTAAATAATTCCTATTTAAAGCTAAATACTTACCTATAAAATAAACTCCAAGCTAGCTACAATATAACTAATAGTTACATTGTAGCTAGCTTAGGGTTTATTTTTATTTTACAGGCAAGTTTGTATTTATTTTAACTAGGTAGAATAGTTATTAAATAGTTATTAACTATTTAAAAACTACTTAGCTAAAATAAATACCAAAGTACCTGTAAAATAAAACCTAACCTAAGTTACAATTACACCTAACACTACACTATAATTAAATAAATTAACTAAATTAAAAACAATTAAAAAAATTACATACAATTAGCTAAATTAAATTAAATTAAAGTACAAAAAACAAACACTAAATTACAGAAAATAATAAACAAATTACAGATATTTAAACTAATTACACCTAATCTAATAGCCCTATTAAAATAAAAAAGCCCCCACAAAATAAAAGAAACCCTAGCCTAAACTAAACTACCAATAGCCCTTAAAAGGGCCTTTTGCGGGGCATTGCCCCAAAGTAATCAGCTCTTTTACCTGTAAAAAAATACAAACAACCCTCCCAACAGTAAAACCCATCACCCACACAACCAACTCCCAAAATAAAATACTATCTAAAAAAAACTAAGCTCCCCATTGCCCTGAAAAGGGCATTTGGATGGGCATTGCCCTTAAAAGGGCAGTTAGCTCTTTTGCCGCCCAAACTCTAATCTAAAAAATAAAACCCACCCAATACACCCTTAAAAAACCTAACACTAACCCCCTGCAGATCGACATACTGGGTGACGTCTTCATCCAAGCCGGGCAAAGTGGTCCTCCAGACGGGCAGAAGTCTTCATCCAAGTCAGGCAGAAGTGGTCCTCCAGACGGGCAGAAGTCTTCATCTAGACGGCATCTTCTATCTTCATCCATCCGGCGCGGGTCCATCTTCAAGACATCCGATGCGGAGCATCCTCTTCTGGCGACGACTAACACAGAATGAAGGTACCTTTAAGTGACGTCATCCAAGATGGCGTCCCTTAGATTCCGATTGGCTGATAGAATTCTATCAGCCAATCGGAATTAAGGTAGAAAAAAATCCTATTGGCTGATTGGATCAGCCAATAGGATTGAAGTTCAATCCTATTGGCTGATCCAATCAGCCAATAGGATTGAGCTAGCATTCTATTGGCTGTGTTAGTCGTTGCCAGAAGAGGATGCTCCGCGTCAGATGTCTTGAAGTTGGACCCGCTCTGTGCCGGATGGATAAAGATAGAAGATGCCATCTGGATGAAGACTTCTGCCCATCTGGAGGACCACTTCTGCCCGGCTTGGATGAAGACTTCTGCCCGTCTGGAGGACCATTTCGCTCGGCTTGGATGAAGACGTCTCCCGGTAAGTCGATCTTCAGGGCGTTAGTGTTAGGTTTTTTAAGGGTGTATTGGGTGGTTTTTATTTTTTAGATTAGGGTTTGGGCGGCAAAAGAGCTAACTGCCCTTTTAAGGGCAATGCCCACCCAAATGCCCTTTTCAGGGCAATGGGGAGTTTAGGTTTTTTTAGATAGTATTTTATTTTGGGGGTTGGTTGTGTGGGTGGTGGGTTTTACTGTTGGGGGGTTGTTTGTATTGTACTTTGGGGCAATGCCCTGCAAAAGGCTCTTTTAAGGGCTATTGGTAGTTTAGTTTAGGCTAGGGTTTTTTTATTTTGGGGGGGCTTTTTTTATTTTAATAGGGCTATTAGATTAGGTGTAATTAGTTTAAATATCTGTAATTTATTTATTATTTTCTGTAATTTAGTGGGGTTTTTTTTGTACTTTAGCTAATTTAATTTAATTTGGCTAATTGTATGTAATTTATTTAATTGTATTTAATTTAGTTAATTTAATTGTAGTGTTAGGTGTAATTGTAACTTAGGTTAGGTTTTATTTTACAGGTACTTTTGTATTTATTTTAGCTAGGTAGTTATTAAATAGTTAATAACTATTTAATAACTATTCTACCTAGTTAAAATAAATACAAACTTGCCTGTAAAATAAAAATAAATCCTAAGCTAGATACAATGTAACTATTAGTTATATTGTAGCTATCTTAGGGTTAATTTTCCAGGTAAGTATTTAGTTTTAAATAGGAATAATTTAGTTAATGATAGGAATTTTTAGTTAGATTTCTTTTAATTATAATTAAGTTAGGGGGTGTTAGGGTTAAACTTAGATTTAGGGGTTAATTACTATAATATAGTGGTGGCAACGTTGTGGGTGGCAGATTAGGGGTTAATAAATGTTGGTAGGTGGCGGCGATGTTAGGAACAGCAGATTAGGGGTTAATAATATTTAACTAGTGTTTGCGAGGTGGGAGTGCGGCGGTTTAGGGGTTAATATATTTATTATAGTGGCGGCGATGTCCGGTTCGGCAGATTAGGTGTTAAAATTTTTCTTTTAGTGTTTGCGATGTCGGTTTAGGGGTTAATAGGTAGTTTATGGGTGTTAGTGTACTTTTTAGCACTTTAGTTAAGAGTTTTATGCTACGGGTTTGTAGTGTAAAACTCTTAACTACTGACTTTAAAATGCGGTACCAGTCTTGACAGGAGAGGGTCTACCGCTCACTTTTTGGCAGACTCGTAATACCGGTGCTATGCAAGTCCCATTGAAAAAAGAGGATACGCAATTTATGTAAGTGGATTTGCGGTATTGCCAAGTCTGGCCAAAAAAGTGAGCGGTACACCTGTACCTACAAGACTCATAATACCAGCGGGCGTTAAAAAGCAGCGTTAGGACCGGCTAACGCTGCTTTTTAAGCTTACCGCAAAACTCGTAATTTAGCCGTTAGGTTTTTATTTTTGTAATGTTAAGTTTTAGTGTAAGGCAGCTTAGGTTTTATTTTTATTTCACAGGTAAGTTTGTATTTATTTTAACTAGGTAGTTAGTTAATAGTTTATAACTATTTACTAACTAGTCTACCTAGTTAAAATAAATACAAACTTACCTGTGAAATAAAATAGTTATATTGTAGCTAGCTTAGGTTTTATTTCACAGGTAAGTTACTTTGTATTTAGATTTAAATAGGTATTATTAGTTAATAACTGTAACTTTAATTTAGTTATATTTTATTTATTTATTTTCTAAATCAAAGTTTTTTTTTATTAAGGTAATTAGCAATACAACATTCATAGCATGACATCATGAATATTACTTCTACAATATGAAAACTAGCATTTGTTAAAATTAAAAGAAAAAAAAAAGGAAAAAACATAAATAGACAATGCAAGAGTAACCTAAAGGTGTACATGTCACATTACAGAAATACAACTCTTGATACTTATCATATTGAGCTTAAACAAGAGGATCATATAGCGCGTGGAAGCCTACGAAGTATATTTTCATGGGCTAATATGGCATACCAAAATTCTAATATGTCACAGTTTTACATATTGCTGGTCTTGCAATGATACCTTACAATTTTTATTTTTAGTTACTGTAGTACCCCTTTATCATGTAATAATGCCTAATATAATGATACTTTAAATTGAACTGCTTAACAAAAAAACAAATTACCTTAATTGAGAGGTACAATTCTTTACTATAACACATATAACACTAATTGTTAAACCTCCCTAACCATGCCGGGTCACACTTGTACCCTAACAATTGAATGTGAAACTGGGGAGGGTGAAATAACAGGTTAATTAGCATTGAACAGCGGGTTAATACCGCTAAATGATTCACCAAATTGGGTGAATGTTAAATTAACTTTCTTTTGATAACATAGCTATAGAGTAACTACCAGACACTCTTGGACCGGCAAAACAATATGCATTGTATAGGATGGTAGTCACAAAATTTGGGTGAAGAGGTGCTAATTTGCAGCGTTTTGGATGGTTGACGCATATGACCCCCTCTGAGTCACTTCCACCCCGTGGCAGCCAACATCTCTTTTAGATTTCAGTTTGAGAGCCCTGCTCAGAAAATTAAGGACAATATAATTAAATACAATACCCCAGAACTCCCCCAAGCTGAAACATGACCCCTCCGCATACCAATGAGATTGGCCCTAGAGAGAGGGCGTACTCCCTTCTGTAGTTGGGGGTTAATTACCTTACGTGCATGGGCTAATATATTCTCGGTATGAGGTTCCTAAGCAGGGGAGCCTGCTGCATGAGAAGCAATAAGAGCACACATTGTTTATATACCATTTACATATATCCTCTAATAAATTGTGTAGACAGTGTACCCAAAGTGAGCTATATGATGAATGTTAGGAGACAATACCTTTAACTAAACATCTGTCTAGGCAGTCATCAATACTAAGTGGGGAGTTCGCATAGTCAAGGTATAGGCAAAAAATAAATATAAAAAAATAATGTCCAGAATATTGTGGTTGTCTTTGAAAAGCGATAAGACCTTCACTAAAGCAGGGTATGTCAAGCTAGCAGCCCAGGCTCATAATTATATTTCCAACAAAAAAGTTATCATGCACATATGAAGGGCTGTTAAGCACAACACAACTGAGTATAACAAAGTACAGTTACCCAATACCCTTTCGAGGTCTACTTAAATTACTGCTGAGAAAATGAAAGTTCACTGCGGAGCAGAAGGTACAAGGATGTCCTAGAGAGTCACCCCCTAGGTGTTTCTTAGCTGCCTGGAGCCGGGATATCAGGTAAGTGTATGAGGGCGAAGTCACTGACAGGGAGAACCCCACAAAGAACTTTAAGCTACCGGTCGTCACCGGAACTTTGGAAGGCTCTAAACATCATGTCGGGTGGTCGGCCGTATCCACCCACGCTAGTGTCTGCATCCTCGCAGGGGTTCTCCTGGTCCCAGTGGCAAAAGGGATATGCGCAACATCCGAATCTCGAACTCTTTGATGTTGCATGAGAGCTTCCTGCTGCTTCCTTTATAGTGACTCCCTTGGATCTGATGTGCGCATAAGGATCTCCGCTGAACTGAGAGGAAACTGCGAGCATCATTGCTGCGTGTCTTGCTCAAACATGGTTGCCATTTGCTTCTCCGGATACATTAGCTCTTGAGGGCAAGCTTTCGAGAGGGATATAAGATGAGCAAAATTACTGTCCATTTTCCAAGCTAGGGTAACCAAGAGGGCTTGAATTTCATCATACATAGTTCCATCCATAATGACACATAGTTACACCCTCTAGTAGTGGCTTTGTAAGATATCTGCTTTACCCGGCAGACGGGGGGGATAAGCTGATGTAAGAAAGGCCTCCGCCATGCCTGCCCAAACGTCTTGAATAGTCGATCTGTAGATATAGTCTCCATATGTTAGATAGCGGTCTGTTCCACTGTACTTCATACAGTCAGTTTCAGTAGAAAGGAATCTGGATTTTATAGTGAAAAGGAGATAATCAGGATATTACTATTATAAGTCCTGGAGCATTTGAGATATGCGTCTGGACATGGCTGTTACTAGGACACGCCCCCCGTTATATTTTAATTTATATTTTAATGTTAGTGGGTCTTTGTATTTATTTCTGAGCAAAAGAGCTGTTTAACTTAGGGCAATGCCCTACAATTGCCCTTTTTAGGGCAATGGGTAGATTAGGTTTTATTTTATTTTTATTTTGGGGGGTGGGGGTTTGTATACTGTTTGTATAGGGGGTGTTTGTTTTGTTTTGTAGCAAAAGTGCTTTTAACTTTAGGGCAATGCCCTACAAAAGGCCCTTTTAAGGGCCCACAAAAGGCCCTTTTAAAGGCCCTTGGTAGTTTATTATAGATTGGGTTTTTTTTTATTTTGGGGTGTTTTTTTGTTTATTTTGTAAAGGATATTAGAATAGGAATAATTTTTATTGTTTTGGATAATTTAGTTTGTTATTTTTAGTAATAGTAGGTTTTTTTATTTTTTGACATTTTAGTGTTTTTATTTTTTGTAATGTTAGGTTTTTATTTTTGTAATGTTACGGCTAGATTACGAGTCTTGCGTTATGAGTAAAAAAGCAGCGTTGAGCCTCATAACGCTGCTTTTTTACTACCGCTGCTATTACGAGTCTTGTAGGTACAGCTGTCCCACACACTTTTTTGGCCTTACCATAAATCAAGTTACGCAATTTGCATATAGTCTATTTTTAATGGGACTTCCATAGCGCCAGTATTACAAGCTTCTTTTTTATGCCAAAAAGTTAGCAGTACAGCCTATCCCGCAAGATTCGTAACGCAATCTAAAGTCAATAGTTATGAGTTTTACACTACAAAGCTGTAGCATAAAACTCATAACTAAAGTGCTAAAAAGTACACTAACACCCATAAACTACCTATTAACTGCTAAACTGAGGCCCTCCCGCATCGCAAACACTAAAATAAAAATATTAAACCCTATTCTGCCGCTCCGGGCATCGCTGTCACTATAATAAACATATTAACGCCTAAACCGCTGCACTCCCGCCTCGCAAACAGTTAAATATTATTAACCCCTAATCTGCTGTCCCTAACATCGCCACCACCTACCTATATTTATTAACTCATAATCTGCCGCCCCCAACGTTGCCCCCACTATACTATATTTATTAACCCCTAAACCTAAGTCTAACACCCTCTAACTTAAATATAATTAAAATAAATCTAAAGAAAACCTACTATCATTACCTAAGTAATTCCTATTTAAAACTAAATACTTAACTGTAAAATAAAACCTAAGCTAGCTACAATATAACTAATAGTTATATTGTATCTATCTTAAGTTTTTTTTTTTTATTTCACAGGCAAGTTTGTATTTATTTTAACTAGGTAGAATAGTTACTAAATAGTTATTAACTATTTACTAACTACCTAGCTGTCAGGGTTTTTTCCCTGTTTTCTTTGCCATGTGCTGCTGGCAGCCATTTTACTCACCTCTCTTGCTGACTATGGTGCATTGTGGGGGATGCTGCTCATTTCCTGCACTTCCATTTATGACCAGACTGGTGTGCATCATCCATGTGAGACAGGATGCAGTCTCAGAATTGTGATGTCATCACTTATTATTTAAAGGGCCTCTGTTCAGTATGCTTTGCCTTTGCGTTGTCTCAGACCTGTTTGTGAGAGTTCCTTTGCATTACCTGGCTGCCTGACGTCCTTCCTGGTTCCTGGTCCCTGGCTTGTTCCTGACTCTGCTGTTTTCCTTGTTCCTGATTCCGGCTCGTCTGACTATTCGCTTTGGCTCCTGACTCGGCTCGTCTGACTACCAGCTCTGGTTTTGACTCCTGGCTTGTTATTTGACTTGTGGACTTTTTATTATTTTTTGCTATTAATAAAGGTGTGATTATTTTTGCACTTCTCGTCTCAGTCTGATTCCTGGCACCCTGACATTACGCAAAGGCCATGAATCCTGATGGTGCTAATAATCCACCTTTACCTGCCATCATTTCCAGGATGGATGTACAAGATCACCGCTTGGATCAATTTGCACTAGTCCTGCAAACTCTGCTGACTCACACTGCACATTTGGACCAAAGTGTCCCGCAAGTTATGGCTGCTCCTGTTTCTGCTGCTGCACCTATGCCTACCAGGAGTATGTCCGGTTCTTCACCTCTACCTCAGCAATATGGAGGCGATCCTATTCAGTTGTCAGGATAATGGCATACTTATTTCTCTGCACTGTCCCTTTAAAGCATCCTGCTCTCATTAACATCAACCTATTTAAGGCCCCTCCCAGCATTTTCACATTGCTTAGTATTGAAGTTTGTCTTAAACCTTAACCTGAGCCTGCTCTCTGTAAGATTTATCTTACTACTTCTGTTTGTTGGATTCCTCTCCTTCCTGCCTGCTTCTCCCTCAAGAAGATTCAGCTATTTCAAAAGCCTCATTCATACCTTTACTCTAACTCAGTTTCCCCTGCAGCTCACCGGCCTTGGGATTCACTTTTCACTGAGCTCCACTTCCTCATGCTGTGACGTCATCAGCCAGCTGCTACTGAGCTTCCCTGCTCCCTCTGGCAAGTCGCCATTACAACCCGGTGTTTGCAACTATCATTATAACAGTCCTGTTAGGGGTAAGCCAGTCTCTGTATTTTACTTTGCTGCTATACTCTAAGATTAGTATCTCAGTTGATGCTGTTATTTTTCTGTGACTTTTATTTTCATTCCTCATATCCTGCTGTTTTACCATAACTCTGTACACAATAGCAATTGCTTATTTTTTTCTATGATCATAGTACCATTTTTTCCTTGCTTATTTATTTTTTCCTTCATTAATGGTAAAATCTCAGGTTTACCTGAGCATATCCCTGCTGCATTTACTTTCTCACAGTGACTACCCAGACACATGTGGCAGCCATAGGGAATATGCTCAATTACTGCCTGTATATTAAAACTTTGCAATAAGGAATAAGGTTTTACATAGCTGCCTAATTCCTAATCTTTGTTTTACCTTATCACTCTGTTGCAAACAACCATACAATTTTTATTGTCTTTTTCATTCCCAGCAGTTGTGGTCCAAATAACTAAGCTGCACACATTTTTTCTTTCTTAGTTGTGCCTGACATAATACTAAGCCTAAAACTATGGACCCAGCTGGAATGAACGCACATGTGCAAAATATCACACAGAGGGTTGATTTATTAACTGAAGCTGTTAATTCTCTGAAAACAGAAAATGATACTTTAAAAGCTTATATCAGGGATGTGGTTGATAAGAGAGTACCTATATTAGAACCACAGGTTAGTACACCAGAAAAATTTAGTGGTGAGAGATCTGAGTATAGAGATTTCAAGAATGCTTGTTTGCTTATGTTCTCCCTTAAACCTCATACCTATCCCACTGATAGAGCAAGGGTACTCACAGTCATATCCTATTTGAGAGGTGAGCCCCGCACATGGGCCAACACTTACTTCGAGAATAACGATGATATACTTAATTCGTTGGAAAGTTTTTTTTCTGCTATGGGTCAGCTATATGAGGATCCATATAAACAGCTTACTGCTGAAACTGCAATGCGAGGCTTGAAACAAAAGAAAAGAGTAGTTGAAGATTACATTGCCGAATTTAAAAAATGGGCGAAAGACACTCAATGGAATGATCTTTCACTGAGAAATCAGTTTAGATTAGGCCTTTCAGAAGGAATTAAGGATGAGTTGTCTAGATCTGAACTACCACATACTCTTGAGGCATTAATGTCACTTAGCATAACTATAGACAGAAGACTGAGAGAGAGACAGCAGGAGAGATCATTTCATGAATATCCTGCAAAGAAACAAAATACACCCAGCCCCAGCAAATCAACTGCTGAACCTATGGATATAGGTTTTATAAAGGGACCATTAACCCCTGAGGAGAAGATCCGACGAAGGGTTAATAACCTCTGCTTATACTGTGCTTCAGACAAACACACTGTCAGGGACTGTCCTTCCCTCCTGAAACAAAACAAGGGTAAGATGTATAAAGAACCTTTTTGTTGTACCACTCAGGATCATGCTCTCCCTTACCTAAATTTATCTCTTCTTTTACAGTGGGAGTCACATCGAATCAACGCTCCCGCGATTATTGACTCAGGAGCTACAGCATCTTACATAGATACTGTATTCACTAAATTCAATAAAATTCCACTTGTGCAAAAAAGGTCTCCTGTGTTATTACGTGGAATAGATGGTAATCCAATCACATCAGGTCCAGTTAAATATCAAACAATACCCTTACTTGTTGTTACCCAAGACCACCATAGGGAGTATTTGTCATTTGATGTAATATCATCCCCTATTTCACCCATAGTTCTCGGTATAAACTGGCTCCGAATTCATAATCCTGAAGTAAATTGGTCTACCTCAACAGTCACATTTAATTCTACATTCTGCTCTACTACTTGTTTCCCAGCTACTATTTTGCAAACCACTGAATCCAATGAGACAATTCAAATTCCTGAGGTTTATAAGGATTATGCAGATGTATTCAGCAAAACCCAGTGCGACAATCTTCCTCCTCACAGGAAGTATGATTGTCCTATTGAGATCATACCTGGCTCTGAGATCCCCACGGGTCATATTTACCCACTCTCAAACCCAGAGTTAATACACCTTAAATCTTACTTAGATGAAAATCTAAAGAAAGGTTTCATCCGTCCCTCCACCTCTCCAGCTAGTGCTGGGATTTTTTTTGTTAAAAATAAGGATGGCTCATTAAGGCCAATCGTAGACTACAGACAACTAAATAAAATTACAGTAAAAAACAGATATCCTTTACCCCTCATCCCGGAGTTAATTGAAAGGTTGGAGGGAGCAAAATTTTTCACAAAATTGGACTTAAGAGGAGCCTATAATCTCATCCGAATTAGATCTGGAGATGAGTGGCTCACGGCGTTTCGAACAAGATACGGATTGTTCGAATACGTCGTGATGCCTTTTGGGCTCTGCAACGCGCCCGCAACTTTCCAGCACTTAATTAATGACATTTTTAGGGACATATTAGATGTCTTTATTGTCATCTATCTGGATGATATTTTAATTTATTCCAAGACCTATCAGGAACACATTTCCCATGTTAGACAAGTTTTATCAAGGCTCAGAGGTAACCACTTGTATGCTAAGGCTGAGAAATGCCTGTTCAATTCACAGACCATATCCTTTCTGGGATATGAAATTTCTCCTTCAGGTATCCATATGGAACAAAAAAAGGTTGATGCAGTTTTAAATTGGCCCATACCAACAACTAAACGTCAAGTTCAGTCCTTCATGGGTTTTGCGAATTTCTACCGCAAATTTATTAAAAATTTCTCCAAACTTGCTCTTCCTTTAACTGTTCTAACAAAAAATAATTCACATTTCACGTGGACTAAAGAAGCACAATCCGCTTTTGATTTGTTCAAACAAAAGTTCACTTCAGCACCAATACTCCGTTTTCCTGACCCTAATCTACAATTTGTTCTTGAGGTGGACGCCTCAAATTCTGCTATTGGCGCTGTTCTCTCCCAAAGAGAAAACTTGTCAAAACCTTTACATCCTGTGGCTTTTTACTCCAAGACTTTGAATAGTGCGGAACAAAACTATCCTATTGGTGACAAAGAACTCTTAGCCATAAAACTCTCCCTGGAACACTGGCGACACCTCCTTGAAGGTACTTCCATTCCTACACTCATCTATACAGATCATAGGAATCTGCAGTACTTGAAGGCCACTAGAACCTTGTCAGCAAGACAGGTTCGCTGGAATCTCTTTTTCTCTCGTTTTAATTTCCTCATCACATACCATCCTGCTGGAAAGAACCAAAAAGCCGACGCACTATCCCGGTTACCCACAAATCTTCCACATCAAACGACTGACCAATCCATCATACCAAAAGAAAACTTCATTTCTTTTACTCTTGAAGTCTCATCTAACCTTAAAAAGGAACAGTTGGCCGACTCTACAAAGCCATTACACCTTCTTCAACTTAATACTCAAGGACTTTATTCTCATGATTCAAAGATATATGTTCCACCTTCCCTCAGACTCATTCTCCTTCAATCTGTACATGATTCACCTCTAGCTGGTCATCCAGGTATCCATAAAACTCTGGATCTAGTAAAAAGAGATTACTGGTGGCCTCATATGGCAACTCAAGTTAAGGACTATATAAACTCTTGTCTTAATTGTACCATTTCAAAAAGGGATAAACACTCTCCCTATGGGTTGCTTTTGCCTTTGCCTACTCCAAAGAATCCATGGTCTGAGATTGCTTTAGACTTTATTGTAGATTTGCCAGTCTCTTCAAAGAATACCACCATCCTTGTCGTTGTAGATCTCTTCACGAAGATGTGCCATTTCATCCCCTTCTCCAAACTTCCTACCGCTTTGGAGACAGTACATTTGCTTCTCAAACATATTGTTAAGTATCATGGACTTCCCACTTCAATCCTCAGTGATCGTGGCAGTCAATTTTCTAGCAGACTATGGTACCATTTCTGTAAAACTTTATCTGTTGAGAGAAAGTTGACTACTGCTTACCACCCGCAATGTAATGGTCAAACTGAACGTTGTAACCAGTGGTTGGAACAATTTTTAAGACTCTTCTGTTCCTCTCAACAACATCTTTGGAGTGACTTCCTGCATTACGCTGAATTTTGTTACAACAACACTATTCATTCCACTACTGGTCAAACTCCCTTCTTCGCAAACTACGGTTTTCACCCCAAGTTTCACATCCTACCATCTTCTACCGTTCCAGTATCTAGTATATCAGATTTGTCTGATTCCATCTCTTCCAACTTTAAAACCATCGAGTCCAACATCATAGCAGCAAAACAACTCCAGAAACAGTATTATGATCGCCGCAGAACTCCGCCTCCTGTCTACACAAAAGGTGATCTAGTCTGGCTATCCACCAAACACCTAAGTTTGAAAACCCCTTCGAAAAAACTTTCTCCGTTGTTCATTGGTCCATACCCTGTTGAACTTGTCATTAATGCCAATGCTGTCCGGCTTAAATTACCCGATAATTTAAGAGTTCATCCCACATTCCATGTATCCCTTCTCAAACCCTATAAGGATCTCAGGGATTTCTCTTTACAAACGTCTCTTCCACCTATTTCTCTCGACCCTGAAATGGAGTATGAAGTTCACTCAATCCTGGATTCCCGTTTCCGTAGGGGACGCATTGAATATCTTGTTCGTTGGAAGGGTTTCTCTACAGATGATGATTCCTGGGAACCAGCTACCAACATATCTGCTCCTCGTTTGATATCTCATTTCCACCAAAGACATCCGGATCGTCCTGGGCCTTGAGCCTCTGGAGTGGCTCCTTGGAGGGGGGATTCTGTCAGGATAATGGCATACTTATTTCTCTGCACTGTCCCTTTAAAGCATCCTGCTCTCATTAACATCAACCTATTTAAGGCCCCTCCCAGCATTTTCACATTGCTTAGTATTGAAGTTTGTCTTAAACCTTAACCTGAGCCTGCTCTCTGTAAGATTTATCTTACTACTTCTGTTTGTTGGATTCCTCTCCTTCCTGCCTGCTTCTCCCTCAAGAAGATTCAGCTATTTCAAAAGCCTCATTCATACCTTTACTCTAACTCAGTTTCCCCTGCAGCTCACCGGCCTTGGGATTCACTTTTCACTGAGCTCCACTTCCTCATGCTGTGACGTCATCAGCCAGCTGCTACTGAGCTTCCCTGCTCCCTCTGGCAAGTCGCCATTACAACCCGGTGTTTGCAACTATCATTATAACAGTCCTGTTAGGGGTAAGCCAGTCTCTGTATTTTACTTTGCTGCTATACTCTAAGATTAGTATCTCAGTTGATGCTGTTATTTTTCTGTGACTTTTATTTTCATTCCTCATATCCTGCTGTTTTACCATAACTCTGTACACAATAGCAATTGCTTATTTTTTTCTATGATCATAGTACCATTTTTTCCTTGCTTATTTATTTTTTCCTTCATTAATGGTAAAATCTCAGGTTTATCTGAGCATATCCCTGCTGCATTTACTTTCTCACAGTGACTACCCAGACACATGTGGCAGCCATAGGGAATATGCTCAATTACTGCCTGTATATTAAAACTTTGCAATAAGGAATAAGGTTTTACATAGCTGCCTAATTCCTAATCTTTGTTTTACCTTATCACTCTGTTGCAAACAACCATACAATTTTTATTGTCTTTTTCATTCCCAGCAGTTGTGGTCCAAATAACTAAGCTGCACACATTTTTTCTTTCTTAGTTGTGCCTGACATCAGTGCAGAGGGTTTTTGAACCAGGTGGGCATTTACTTTAAGATGTTACCTCAGGCGTTTCCCTCTGACAGAGCTAAGGTGGGATTTCTCATCTCGTTACTCTCTGACACAGCTCTTGCCTGGGCTAATCCCTTGTGGGAGACTAATAAACCTGTGATTTCAAATTACCCTGAATTTGTGGCCTCCTTTCGAAGGGTATTTGATGTTCTGACTCACTCCTCCTCTGCTGCTAAATGACTCATGTCCATTCAGCAAGGTACAAGATCTGTTGCTCAGTGTGCTATTGCGTTCCGTACGCTTGCCACAGAGGTAGGTTGGAACAATGAAGCCCTTGTTGCCGCCTTCTTTCATGGGCTCACTGATGCGATTAAAGACGAAGTTGTTGCCAGAGATTTACCAGAGGATCTCGAGGCATTGGTGTCTTTTTTGATCCTAATTGACATCAGACTCAGAGAGAGGCCCTTTTTCAAGGAGCACTTGCGGAAGCCTCCTGTTCCATTGTCTCCTACGTGTTCATTTCCACCCATGCCTCCCTCTACTCCCATGCCTCCCTCTACTTCCATGCCTCCTGGTCCCAAGTCACCAGGTACTGCTGAGCCGATGCAGTTGGGATTCACGCGTCTCTCCGAGGCGGAGAGGGCCTTTAGGAGGAGGGAGAGGCTCTGCCTCTATTGTGGGTTACAGGGCCACCTTTTGAAGTCTTGTCCTACACGGACGGGAAACGCTCACACCTAAGGTCCTGTCGGGGGCAGACCTTGGGTGGTTTATCCTCGTCCCCGGAACCGCTTAAGGAGAAACCTTTGGTCACGGTTGTCCTTTCCTGGGTGGACTCCTCCATAGTCACTCAGTGTGACTTGTTGACTCCGGTGCTGCGGGCTATTTCATTGACAGTGCTTTTTTATCAAAGCACTCCATTCCTGTTTTGCCTCAGTCCGTTCTGCTTGCTATTGATGCCATTGATGGCAGGCCCCTTCAGCCCACACTCGTTAATCATGAAACTGCTCCATTGTCCATGGCTGTTGGGGCTCTCCATTTTGAAACCCTCCAGTTCCAGGTGATAAACTCTCTGCATTTTCCGGTTGTTCTGGGTTATCCCTGGCTCCAAAAGCACAATCCCAGTCTCGACTGGCACAGGTTCAGAAATGTTGTCGTGGTTCCCGCAATGTATTTCCACTTGTCTTCGGAAACCAGTTAAAGTCTTGTGCACTTCTTCGGTATCTCAATTGAAAGAGGAGTACAGAGAGTTCCTAGACATTTTTGACAAGGTGCGTGTTGGTACGTTACCTCCTCACCGGTCTTACGATTGTGCCATAGACCTGCAACCCGGAGCCATTCCTCCTCAGGGCTTGGTGTACCCTCTGTCTGTTGCAGAGAATTGTGCTATAGAGGAGTATGTTGCCGATGCTCTGTCGCGGGGGATCATCCACAAATCCTGCTCTCCTGCAGGGGCTGGCTTCTTCTTTGTGAAGAAAAAGGGTGGTGAGTTAAGACCATGCATCGATTATAGGGGTCTTAATTGTCTTACCATTAAGAATGCTTACCCTATTCCGCTCATTACGGAACTCTTTGACTGCCTCAAGGGAGCTACGTTCTTTACTAAACTTCATTTGAGAGGAGCGTACAATCTCGTTAGGATTAAGGAGGGCCACAAATGGAAAACAGCATTTAACACCAGGAGCGGGCATTATGAGTATCTTGTAATGCCCTTTGGCCTATGTAATGCTCCTGCTGTTTTTCAGGAATTTATTAATGATGTCCTACGAGATATGTTGCAACAGTGTGTTGTGGTGTACTTAGACGACATCCTCATACACTCACCCACATTTGAGGCTCATCGTTCTGATGTTACATGGGTTCTTCAGAGACTATGTGAGAATGGCCTGTTTTGTAAAAACGAGAAATGTGAGTTCCATCAGACTCAAGTAACCTTCCTAGGTTATGTTATCTCCGTTGCAGGGTTCTCCATGGATCCTGACAAGTTATCTGCAGTTCTGCAGTGGCCTCGCTTAGTGGGTCTTCAGTCTATTCAATGTTTTTTGGGGTTCGCCAATTACTATAGAAAGTTTATTAAAAACTTTTCTTCCTTGGTCAAACCTATCACAGACATGACCCGTAAAGAGAATGATCCATTCCATTGGTCACCTACTGCCATTAAGGCCTTTGATAGTCTTAAGACTGCCTTTGCTGCCTCTCCAGTTCTTGGTCATCCTAACCCTGTCCTGCCTTTCGTTCTTGAGGTCGATGCGTCTGAGACTGGAGTAGGTGCCCTCTACGCCTGCCGGTTCCTTGCATCCGTGTGGTTTCTTCTCTAAAAAATTGAATCCAGTGGAGTGCAATTATGAAATTGGCAACAGGGAATTACTGGCCATAATTTTGTCTCTCAAGGAATGGAGGCATCTTCTCGAGGGTACTAGCGTGCCAGTGCTCATTCTTACTGACCACAAGAATTTAACTTATCTATCTGAAGCAAAACGTTTGTCGCCCCGACAGGCCAGATGGGTGCTATTTTTGTCGTGGTTTAATTATGTGGTCTCCTACCTGCCTGGTAGTAAGAATGTTAGGGCTGATGCCCTCTCTCGGCAATTTTCGCCTCTGTCCTAGGAGGAGTCTGTACCTACTCCTGTTATACCTCCTGACCATATTTTGGCTACCATACGTACTAATTTGACTTCTCCCTTGGGGGAGGAGATCCTGGCTGCACAAACCAATGCAGCTCCTGAGAAACCTAGTGGTAAGTGTTTTGTTCCTGAGAATCTTCTAACTTAACTTTTGCACACTTACCACTATCCTTAATCCGCAGGTCACCCAGGCAAGAACCACATGATTTGGTCTGTCACTTGACAATTCTGGTGACCAGGTCTTCGTTCTGATGTTGCTGCCTATGTTGCCTCCTGCTCAGTTTGTGCACAGAATAAATCTCCTTGACGTCTTCCTGTGGGTCTTCTTCACCCTTTTGCTAATGGTGAGCATCCTTGGACACATCTTTCCATGGACTTCATTGTCGAGCTCCTTGTTTCCAATGGCAATACTGTTATCCTTATGGTGGTTGACCGTTTTTCTAAAATGTCACATTGCATTCCCTTGATGAAGCTGCCTACCGCTCAGGAGCTTTCTTCAATTTTTGCCCGGGAGGTCTTCCGTTTACATGGGTTACCCAAAGAGATAGTGTCGGACCAGGGTAGCCAGTTTGTCTCCAGATTTTGGCGTTCCTTTTGTGCTCAAATGGGGATCCAGCTTTCCTTCTCCTCGGCATATCACCCACAATCCAATGGGGCTGTGGAACGGTCTAATCAAGCTCTGGAACAGTTCCTCCATTGCTATGTCTCAGATCACCACAATAATTGGTATGAACTGTTACCTTGGGCAGAGTTTGCTCGTAATAGTGCTATTAATGCTTCCTCCAAGTTATCCCCTTTCATGGTGAATTATGGGTTTCAACCATCCTTGTTGCCCGATTCATTCATGTCTCAGGGTATTCCGGCTTCGGAGGAGCATCTCCGGCAACTCCGTTCCCCGTGGGTGCAAATTCAGGATTGCCTTTATCGTTCTATGCAGCGCCAAAAGTTCCAGCCTGATAGTAGGCGCCTTCCCGCACCTTTCTACCAGGTTTGTAAGAGAGTTTGGCTGTCCTCCCGCAACTTGAACCTTCGTGTGCCTTCCAATAAATTGGCTCCCCGTTATGTTGGTCCTTTTCGAATACTCCGACGGGTTAATCCTGTGGCCTACGCTCTTGACTTTCCTCCTGCTATGCGCATCTCCAATGTTTTTTATGCCTCCCTCTTGAAACCATTGGTTTGTAATCGGTTTACCACTGTGTTGCCTCGTCCCCGTCCTATCTTTGTTGACAACCATGAGGAGTATGAGGTCAGCAGCATTATTGATTCTCGTATGTCCAGGGGCCGTGTACAGTATCTGGTTCACTGGATGGGCTACGGTTCGGAGGAGCGTTCTTGGGTTCCCTCCTCTGATGTTCATGCTCCCGCCCTCCTCCTTGACTTCCATGCCGTTTCCCCAATAAGCCTTTTGTCCTCCCGCGGGGGAGGGGTCATTGAGGGGAGGGTACTGTCAGGGTTTTTTCCCTGTTTTGTTTGCCATGTGCTGCTGGCAGCCATTTTACTCACCTCTCTTCCTGACTATGGTGCATTGTAGGGGATTCTGCTTATTTCCTGCACTTCCTTTTATGACCAGACTGGTGTGGATCATCCGTGTGAGACAGGATACAGTCTCAGAATTGTGATGTCATCACTTATTATTTAAAGGGCCTCTGTTCAGTATGCTTTGCCTTTGCGTTGTCTCAGACCTGTTTGTGAGAGTTCCTGTGTATTACCTGGCTGCCTGACGTCCTTCCTGGTTCCTGATCCCTGGCTTGTTCCTGACTCTGCTGTTTTCCTTGTTCCTGATTCCGGCTAGTCATGAGTATTCTCTTTGGCTCCTGACTCGGCTCGTCTGACTTCCAGCTCTGGTTTTGACTCCTGGCTTGTTATTTGACTTGTGGACTTTTTATTATTTTTTGCTAATAATAAAGGTGTGATTATTTTTGCACTTCTCGTCTCAGTCTGGTTCCTGGCACCCTGACACTAGCTAAAATAAATACAAATTTACCTGTAAAATAAAACCTAACCTAAGTTACACTAACAACTAACGCTACACTACAATTAAATAAATTACCTAAATTAAATACAATTAAATAAATTAAATACAATTACCTAAATTACAAAAAACAAACAAAGACTAAATAACACAAAATAAAAAGCAAATTACAAGATATTTAAACTAATTGCACCTAATCTAATAGCCTTATTAAAATAAAAAAATCCCCCCCAAAATAAAAAAAAACCCTAGCCTAAACTAAACTTCCAATAGCCCTTAAAAGGGCCTTTTTGCGGGGCATTGCCCCAAAGAAATCAGCTCTTTAACCTGTTAAAAAAAATACAATAACCCCCCCCAACAGTAAAACCCACCACCCACACAACCAAACCCCCAAAATAAAACCCTAACTAAAAAAACCTAAGCTCCCCATTGCCCTGAAAAGGGCATTTGGATGGGCATTTAGCTCTATTGCAGCCTAAAGCCCTAACCTAAAAATAAAACCCACCCAATAAACCCTTAAAAAAACCTAATACTAACCCCTGAAGATCCAATTACAGTTTTGAAGATCTGACATCCATCGTCAACGAAGCCGGGAGAAGTCCTCATCGAAGCGGCAAGAAGTCCTCAATGAAGCCGGGAGAAGTCTTTATCCAAGCCGGGAGAAGTGGTCCTCCAGATGGGCAGAAGTCTTCATCCAGACGGCATCTTCTATCTTCATCCATCCGGCGCGGAGCGGCTCCATCTTCAAGACATCTGACGCGGAGCATCCTCTTCTTTCTGACGACAAACGACGAATGAAGGTTCCTTTAAGTGACGTCATCCAAGATGGCGTCCCTTAGATTCCGATTGGCTGATAGAATTCTATCAGCCAATCGGAATTAAGGTTGAAAAAATCCTATTGGCTGATATAATCAGCCAATAGGATTGAACTTCAATCCTATTGGCTGATCCAATCCAGGTTAAAGAGCTGATTTCTTTGGGGCAAACCCAGCAAAAGACCCTTTTAAGGGCTATTGGTAGTTTAGTTTAGGTTAGGGCTTTTTTTATTGTGGGTTTTTTTTTTTGATAGGGCTATTAGATTAGGTGTAATTAGTTTAAATATCTTGTAATTTGTTTTTTATTTTGTGTTATTTACTGTTGTTTTTTTTTGTAATTTAGGTAATTGTATTTAATTTATTTAATTGTATTTAATTTAGGTAATTTATTTAATTGTAGTGTAGTGTTAGATGTTAGTGTAACTTAGGTTAGGTTTTATTTTACAGGTAAATTTGTGTTTATTTTAGCTAGGTAGTTATTAAATAGTTAATAACTATTTAGTAACTATGCTACCTAGTTAAAATAAATACAAACTTGCCTGTAAAATAAAAATAAACCCTAAGCTAGATACGATGTAACTATTAGTTATATTGTAGCTAGCTTAGGGTTTATTTTATAGGTAAGTATTTATTTTTAAATAGGAGTTATTTAGTTATTAATAGTAGGTTTGATTTAGATTTAATTTAATTATATTTAAGTTAGGGGGTGTTAGGGTTAGACTTAGGTTTAGGGGTTAATAAATTTAGTATAGTGGCGGTGACGTTGGGGGCGGCAGATTAGGGGTTAAATACTATTTAACTAGTGTTTGCGATGCAGGAGTGCGGCGGTTTAGGGGTTAATATGTATAATGTAGGTGTCGGCGCTGTCCGGAGCGGCAGATTAGGGGTTAATAAGTATAATGTAGGTGTCGGCGATGTTGGGGGCGGCAGATTAGGGGTTAATAAGTGTAAGATTAGGGGTGTTTAGACTCGGGGTTCATGTTAGGGTGTTAGGTGTAAACATAAATTTTGTTTCCCCATAGGAATCAATAGGGCTGCATTACGGAGCTTTATGCTTCTTTATTGCAGGTGTTAGACTTTTTCTCAGCTGGTTCTCCCCATTGATGTCTATGGGGAAATCGTGCACGAGCACGTACAACCAGCTCACCGCTGACTTAAGCAGCGCTGGTATTGGAGTGCGGTATGGAGCACAATTTTGCCCTACACTCACTTCTTGTCTGTTAACTCCGGGTTTATAAAAACCTGTAATACCAGCGCTGTAGGTAAGTGAGTGGTGACAATAACGTGCAAGTTAGTACCGCACCCCTCATAACGCAAAATTCGTAATCTGGCCGTTAGATTTTAGTGTAAGGCAACTTAGGTTTTATTTTTATTTCACAGGTAAGTTTGTATTTATTTGAACCTAGGTAGTTAGTAAATAGTTAACTATTTTTTACTAACTAGTCTACCTAGTTAAAATAAATACAAACTTACCTGTGAAATAAAAATAAAACCTAAGCTAGCTACAATATAACTATTAGTTATATTGTAGCTAGCTTAGGTTTTATTTTACAGGTAAGTTACTTTGTATTTAGATTTAAATAGGTATTATTTAGTTAATAACTGTAACTTTACTTTAGTTATATTTTAATTATGTTAAAGTTAGGGGGTGTTAGGTTTAGGGTTAGGTTTAGGATTAGGGTTAGGTTTAAAGTTTGGGGGTGTTAGGTTTAGGGGTTAATATAGGTAAGTTACTTTGTATTTCGATTTAAATAGTTATTATTAGTTAATAATTGTAACTTTAATTTAGTTAAGCCTAGATTACGAGTTTTGAGCGCTATAGGGAAATTAACGAATGCAACAAAATTGCCGTTATTGAACCCCCTATATCGCTGCCATTACAAGTTTTAAAAAACCTGGCTTGTGTGGGCGATATGGTACTTTTAAGCTCCATACAGCACCAAAAACAAGCAGTGTTTTGACATGCTTGTGCTCCCTTCCTCCATAGACATCAATGGAGAGAGCGAGTCAGAAAAAAACACCTGCGATCGCGGAAAGAAAAGCTCTGTAACTCAGCCCCATTGATGTCTATGGGGATAATAAAAATACCATTTAAACCTAACATAAACCCCACATCTAAACACCCATAATCTGCTGCCCCTAACATTGTCGACGCCTGCCTACAGTTATTAACCCCTAATCTGCCGCTCCCGATATCGCTGCCACCTAAATAAAGGTATTAACCCCTAATTTGCCGCTCCCGATATCGCCACCACTGTATTAAAGTTATTAACCCCTATTCCCCTGCACCCCAACATCACCCACACTATAATAAATTTATTAAGCCCTATTCCACCGCTACCCGACTTCGCCGCCACAAAATAAAGCTATTGACCTCTGAACCTCTGGCCTCCCACATCACTACCACTAAATAAACCTATTACCCCCTAAACCGCCAGCCCCCCACATCGCAACAACCTAACACCCCCTAACTTTAATATAATTAAAAAAGAGCTAATTTAAACATACAATTATTAACTAAATATCTTCTATTTAAAACTAAATACTTACCTGTAAAATAAAACCTAAGCTAGCTACAATATAACTAATAGTTACATTGTAGCTAGCTTAGGTTTTATTTTTATTTCACAGCTAAGTTTGTATTTATTTTAACTAGGTAGACTAGTTAGTAAATAGTTATTAACTATTTACTAATAGTGATGTCGCGAACAGTTCGCCGGAGAACAGTTCCCGGCGAACATAGTTTGTTCGCGTTCGCAGCGGCGGGCGAACATATGCAATGTTCAATCTGCCCCCTATTCGTCACAATTGCCTAAACTTTGACCCTGTATCTCACAGTCAGCAGGCACATTCAAGCCAATCAGCAGCAGACCCTCCCTCCCAGACCCTTACACCTCATGTACAGCAGCCATTTTAGATTCATTTGGAAGCTGCATTGCTAGTGAAAGGAGGGACAGTGTAGATGCTGCTAATTTAATAGGGAAATTGATAGCTAGGCTAGTGTATTCAGTGTCCACTACAGTCCTGAAGGACTCATCTGATCTCTGATGTGAAGGACAGCACCCCAAAAAGCCCTTTTTAGGGCTACATCAGTAGTTTTTTTTTTGTAATCTAATAGCAGTTGCCTGCCTGCCACTGCCAGCCTGTGTGTCAGGCTCACAGCATATACTGTGCCTACTTGCTCAGTGCCACCACCAGTCATATCTGGTGTAACATTAGTGTAAATTTAAAAAAAAAAAACTTTTACATCAGTCTGCTAGTGTAATCTAATTTCAGTTGCCAGGCCAGCCTGCCACTGCCAGCCTGTGTGTCAGGCTCACAGCATATACTGTGCCTACTTGCTCAGAGCCACCACTCATATCTGGTGTAACATTAGTGTAAATTTAAAAAAAAAAAAACTTTTACATCAGTCTGCTAGTGTAATCTAATTTCAGTTGCCAGGCCAGCCTGCCACTGCCAGCCTGTGTGTCAGGCTCACAGCATATACTGTGCCTACTTGCTCAGTGCCACCACCAGTCATATTTGGTGTAACAGTAGTGTAAATTAAAAAAAAAAACTTTTACATCAGTCTGCTAGTGTAATCTAATTTCAGTTGCCAGGCCAGCCTGCCACTGCCAGCCTGTGTGTCAGGCTCACAGCATATACTGTGCCCACTTGCTCAGTGCCACCACTCATATCTGGCTGGTGTAACAGTAGTGTAAATTAAAAAAAAAACTTTTACATCAGTCTGCTAGTGTAATCTAATAGCAGTTGCCTGCCACTGCCAGCCTGTGTGTCAGGCTCACAGCATATACTGTGCCTACTTGCTCAGTGCCACCACCAGTCATATCTGGTGTAACAGTAGTGTAAATTTTAAAAAAAAACTTTTACATCAGTCTGCTAGTGTAATCTAATTTCAGTTGCCAGGCCAGTCTGCCACTGCCAGCCTGTGTGTCAGGCTCACAGCATATACTGTGCCTACTTGCTCAGTGCCACCAGTCATATCTGGTGTAACAGGAGTGTAAATTTAAAAAAAAAAACTTTTACATCAGTCTGCTAGTGTAATCTAATTTTAGTTGCCAGGCCAGCCTGCTACTGCCAGCCTGTGTGTCAGGCTCACAGCATATACTGTGTCTACTTGCTCAGTGCCACCACTCATATCTGGTGTAACAGTAGTGTAAATTTACAAAAAAACGTTTACATCAGTTTGCTAGTGTAATCTAATAGCAGTTGCCCGCCTGCCACTGCCAGCCTGTGTGTCAGGCTCACAGCATATACTGTGCCTACTTGCTCAGTGCCACCACTCATATCTGGTGTAACAGTAGTGTAAATTTACAAAAAAAACCTTTTACATCAGTTTGCTAGTGTAATCTAATAGCAGTTGCCCGCCTGCCACTGCCAGCCTGTGTGTCAGGCTCACAGCATATACTGTGCCTACTTGCTCAGTGCCACCACTCATATCTGGTGTAACATAAGTGTAAATTAAAAAAAAAAACTACTTTTACATCAGTCTGCTAGTGTAATCTAATTTCAGTTGCCAGGCCAGCCTGCCACTGCCAGCCTGTGTGTCAGGCTCACAGCATATACTGTGCCTACTTGCTCAGTGCCACCACTTATATCTGGTGTAACAGTAGTGTAAATTAAAAAAAAAAACTTTTACATCAGTTTGCTAGTGTAGTCTAATAGCAGTTGCCCGCCTGCCACTGCCAGCCTGTGTGTCAGGCTCACAGCATATACTGTGCCTACTTGCTCAGTGCCACCACTCATATCTGGTGTAACAGTAGTGTAAATTTTTTAAAAAAAATTTTTTACATCAGTTTGCTAGTGTAATCTAATAGCAGTTGCCCGCCTGCCACTGCCAGCCTGTGTGTCAGACTCACAGCATATACTGTGCCTACTTGCTCAGTGCCACCACCAGTCATATATGGTGTAACAGTAGTGTAAATTTAAAAAAAAAAAAACTTTTATATCAGTCTGCTAGTGTAATCTAATTTCAGTTGCCAGGCCAGCCTGCCACTGCCAGCCTGTGTGTCAGGCTCACAGCATATACCGTGCCTTCTTTCTCAGTGCCACCACCAGTCATATCTGGTGTAACAGTAGTGTAATTTAAAAAAAATTTTTTTTTACATCAGTCTGCTAGTGTAATCTAATTGCAGTTGCCAGGCCAGCCTACCACTGCCAGCGTGTGTGTCAGGCTTACAGCGTATACTGTGCCCACTTGCCCAGTGCCACCACACATATTATCTTGTTTAATAGTAGTGTAAGTGTACATTTAAAAATAAAAAAACTATTTTGACTGTGAAACATCAGTCTGCTTTTTTGTGTCAGGCTCACAGCGTATACTGTGCCCACTGGTCCAGTGCCACCACTCATATTATCTTGTTTTATAGTAGTGTAAGTGTACATTTTAAAAATAAAAAAACTATTTTGACTGTGAAACATAAGTCTGCTTTTTTGTGTCAGGCTCACAGCGTATACTGTGCCCACTTGTCCAGTGCCACCACTCACATTATCTTGTTTAATAGTAGTGTAAGTGTACATTTTAAAAATAAAAAAACTATTTTGACTGTGAAACATAAGTCTGCTTTTTTGTGTCAGGCTCACAGCGTATACTGTGCCCACTTGTCCAGTGCCACCACTCATATTATCTTGTGTAATAGTAGTGTAAGTGTACATTTTAAAACTAAAATAACTATTTTGACTGTGAAACATCAGTCTGCTTTTTTGTGTCAGGCTCACAGCGTATACTGTGCCCACTTGCCCAGTGCCACCACTCAAATTATCTTGTTTAATAGTAGTATAAGTGTACATTTAAAAATAAAAAAACTATTTTGACTGTGAAACATCAGTCTGCTTTTTTGTGTCAGGCTCACAGCGTTTACTGTGCCCACTTGTCCAGTGCCACCACTCATATTATCTTGTGTAATAGTAGTGTAAGTGTACATTTTAAAAATAAAAAACTATTTTGACTGTGAAACATAAGTCTGCTTTTTTGTGTCAGGCTCACAGCGTATACTGTGCCCACTTGTCCAGTGCCACCACTCACATTATCTTGTTTAATAGTAGTATAAGTGTACATTTAAAAATAAAAAAACTATTTTGACTGTGAAACATCAGTCTGCTTTTTTGTGTCAGGCTCACAGCGTTTACTGTGCCCACTTGTCCAGTGCCACCACTCATATTATATTGTGTAATAGTAGTGTAAGTGTACATTTTAAAAATAAAAAACTATTTTGACTGTGAAACATAAGTCTGCTTTTTTGTGTCAGGCTCACAGCATATACTGTGCCTACTTGCTCAGTGCCACCAGTCATATCTGGTGTAACAGGAGTGTAAATTTAAAAAAAAAAACTTTTACATCAGTCTGCTAGTGTAATCTAATTTTAGTTGCCAGGCCAGCCTGCTACTGCCAGCCTGTGTGTCAGGCTCACAGCATATACTGTGTCTACTTGCTCAGTGCCACCACTCATATCTGGTGTAACAGTAGTGTAAATTTACAAAAAAACGTTTACATCAGTTTGCTAGTGTAATCTAATAGCAGTTGCCCGCCTGCCACTGCCAGCCTGTGTGTCAGGCTCACAGCATATACTGTGCCTACTTGCTCAGTGCCACCACTCATATCTGGTGTAACAGTAGTGTAAATTTACAAAAAAAACCTTTTACATCAGTTTGCTAGTGTAATCTAATAGCAGTTGCCCGCCTGCCACTGCCAGCCTGTGTGTCAGGCTCACAGCATATACTGTGCCTACTTGCTCAGTGCCACCACTCATATCTGGTGTAACATAAGTGTAAATTAAAAAAAAAACTACTTTTACATCAGTCTGCTAGTGTAATCTAATTTCAGTTGCCAGGCCAGCCTGCCACTGCCAGCCTGTGTGTCAGGCTCACAGCATATACTGTGCCTACTTGCTCAGTGCCACCACTTATATCTGGTGTAACAGTAGTGTAAATTAAAAAAAAAAACTTTTACATCAGTTTGCTAGTGTAGTCTAATAGCAGTTGCCCGCCTGCCACTGCCAGCCTGTGTGTCAGGCTCACAGCATATACTGTGCCTACTTGCTCAGTGCCACCACTCATATCTGGTGTAACAGTAGTGTAAATTTTGTAAAAAAAATTTTTTACATCAGTTTGCTAGTGTAATCTAATAGCAGTTGCCCGCCTGCCACTGCCAGCCTGTGTGTCAGACTCACAGCATATACTGTGCCTACTTGCTCAGTGCCACCACCAGTCATATATGGTGTAACAGTAGTGTAAATTTAAAAAAAAAAAACTTTTATATCAGTCTGCTAGTGTAATCTAATTTCAGTTGCCAGGCCAGCCTGCCACTGCCAGCCTGTGTGTCAGGCTCACAGCATATACCGTGCCTTCTTTCTCAGTGCCACCACCAGTCATATCTGGTGTAACAGTAGTGTAATTTAAAAAATTTTTTTTTTACATCAGTCTGCTAGTGTAATCTAATTGCAGTTGCCAGGCCAGCCTACCACTGCCAGCGTGTGTGTCAGGCTTACAGCGTATACTGTGCCCACTTGCCCAGTGCCACCACACATATTATCTTGTTTAATAGTAGTGTAAGTGTACATTTAAAAATAAAAAAACTATTTTGACTGTGAAACATCAGTCTGCTTTTTTGTGTCAGGCTCACAGCGTATACTGTGCCCACTGGTCCAGTGCCACCACTCATATTATCTTGTTTTATAGTAGTGTAAGTGTACATTTTAAAAATAAAAAAACTATTTTGACTGTGAAACATAAGTCTGCTTTTTTGTGTCAGGCTCACAGCGTATACTGTGCCCACTTGTCCAGTGCCACCACTCACATTATCTTGTTTAATAGTAGTGTAAGTGTACATTTTAAAAATAAAAAAACTATTTTGACTGTGAAACATAAGTCTGCTTTTTTGTGTCAGGCTCACAGCGTATACTGTGCCCACTTGTCCAGTGCCACCACTCATATTATCTTGTGTAATAGTAGTGTAAGTGTACATTTTAAAACTAAAATAACTATTTTGACTGTGAAACATCAGTCTGCTTTTTTGTGTCAGGCTCACAGCGTATACTGTGCCCACTTGCCCAGTGCCACCACTCATATTATCTTGTTTAATAGTAGTATAAGTGTACATTTAAAAATAAAAAAACTATTTTGACTGTGAAACATCAGTCTGCTTTTTTGTGTCAGGCTCACAGCGTTTACTGTGCCCACTTGTCCAGTGCCACCACTCATATTATCTTGTGTAATAGTAGTGTAAGTGTACATTTTAAAAATAAAAAACTATTTTGACTGTGAAACATAAGTCTGCTTTTTTGTGTCAGGCTCACAGCGTATACTGTGCCCACTTGTCCAGTGCCACCACTCACATTATCTTGTTTAATAGTAGTGTAAGTGTACATTTTAAAAATAAAAAAACTATTTTGACTGTGAAACATAAATCTGCTTTTTTGTGTCAGGCTCACAGCGTATACTGTGCCCAATTGTCCAGTGCCACCACTCATATTATCTTGTTTAATAGTAGTGTAAGTGTACATTTTAAAAATAAAAAAACTATTTTGACTGTGAAACATCAGTCTACTTTTTTGTGTCAGGCTCACAGCGTATACTGTGCCCACTTGACCAGTGCCACCACTCATATTATCTTGTTTAATAGTAGTGTCAGTGTACATTTAAAAAAAAATAAAAAATTTTTGACTGTGAAACATCAGTCTGTTTTTTTGTGTCAGGCTCACAGCGTATACTGTGCCCACTCACAGTAGCTTGCACGCATAGTAGCACTAATTGAAAAAAAAAATGACAGGCAGAGGCAGGCCAACCCGCAGGGGCCATCGTGGTCGTGGTGCTGTGATTCCCTTTGGCCATAGAATAATGCCCAGTGTTAGGCCACATACCATGAACACGAAAAGTTCTAATGAAATAGTTGACTTTATAACACAGGACACCCAATCTTCTACAGCTTCCGCTCGTAACCTTGACGCACCATCCTCCTCCTCTAGCTTAGCTTCGGGCACCTCTCAACTTACCACTCGCCCGCCTGCCGCCACCACCGACACTAGCACCACAGCCACCTCACTTGATCTGTCAGAGGAGTTATGTACACCTCAGTGTGAAGAAATGAGTGATGCACAACCATCATTGACAGAGGATGTAGATAACTGTGATATGTCTCAGTCAGGCAGCATTACAGACATGGACGACGCACAGTGTGATGATGATGTTGTACCCGCCGTTGCTTCCGTTGTTGAGTTGTCAGATACAAGTGAAGGGGTTGATGATGATGATGCGTCCGTGGATGTCACGTGGGCGCCCGGTAGAAGAGCAGAAGAACAGGTGGAAAGTTCAGATGGGGAGACAGAGAGGAGCAGGAGGAGGAGACGAGTTGGAAGCAGGGGGAGGTCATCGCAAGGAGCTAGTGGCACAGTCAGACAGCATGCATTGGCACCTGGGGTCAGCCAGACAGCACGCCAATCAACGCATGCTGTTGCCACCACCAAAATGCCGTCATCGCAGAGCTCAGCAGTGTGGCATTTTTTTTATGTGTCTGCCTCTGACAACAGCAATGCCATTTGCAACCTGTGCCAAAAGAAACTGAGTCGTGGGAAGTCCAACACCCACCTAGGTACAACTGCTTTGCGAAGGCACATGATCTCACATCACAAACACCTATGGGATGAACACATGAGGACAAGCAGCACACAAACTCAAAGCCGCCATCCTCCTCCTGGTCCAGCATCTTCAGCCACGTCAACCACTGCTGTGCTCCTTGCCCCCTCTCAACCATCCGCCAATCTGTCTCTCTTCCGGAGCAGTTCCTGCTCATCTGCCCACAGTGAGGTGTCTGTGAAGGACATGTTTGAGCGTAAGAAGCCAATGTCACCAAGTCACCCCCTTGCCCGGCGTCTGACTGCTGGCTTGTCTGAACTGATAGCCCGCCAGCTTTTACCATACAAGCTGGTGGAGTCTGAGGCATTCAAAAAATTTGTAGCTATTGGGACACCGCAGTGGAAGGTACCCGGGCGAAATTTCTTTGCACAAAAGGCAATCCCCAACCTGTACTCGATTGTGCGAAAGGAAGTAATGGCATGTCTGGCACACAGTGTTGGGGCAAGGGTCCATCTGACCACTGATAGCTGGTCTGCAAAGCATGGTCAGGGCAGGTATGTCACCTACACTGCGCATTGGGTAAACCTGCTGACTGCTGCCAAGCATGGAATGCCTGGCTCTGCAGAGGAGTTGGTGACACCGCCACGACTTGCAGGCAGGCCTGCTGCCACCTCCTCTACTCCTCCTACTCCATCCTCTTCCATAACTTCCTCGGCTGAGTCCTCTTCTGCTGCTGCGTCTTGCTCCACATCAACGGCACCCCCCCAGCTCCCCAGGTACTTTTCCACATCCCGGATACGGCAGTGTCACGCCGTCTTGGGGTTAATTTGCCTGAAAGCAGAGAGTCACACCGCAGCAGCACTCCTGTCCGCCCTGAACACACAGGTGGATCAGTGGCTGACTCCGCACCAACTGGAGATCGGCAAAGTTGTTTCTGACAACGGAAGTAATTTGGTGGCGGCATTGAAATTGGGCAAGTTGACACATGTGCCGTGCATGGCACATGTGTGTAATCTGATTGTACAATGCTTTGTACATAAGTACCCAGGCTTACAGGATGTCCTGAAGCAGGCCAGGAAGGTGTGTGGCCATTTCAGGTGTTCCTACATGGCCATGGCGCACTTGTCAGATATACAGCGGCGAAACAACCTGCCAGTGAGGCGCTTGATTTGCGACAGCCCGACACGTTGGAATTCAACACTCCTAATGTTCGACCGCCTGCTCCAACAAGAAAAAGCTGTTAATGAGTATTTGTATGACCGGGGTGCTAGGACAGCCTCTGGGGAGCTGGGGATTTTTTTGCCATGTTACTGGACGCTCATGCACAATGCCTGTAGGCTCATGCGTCCTTTTGAGGAGGTGACAAACCTAGTCAGTCGCACCGAAGGCACCATCAGCGACATCATACCATTTGTTTTCTTCCTGGAGCGTGCCCTGCGAAGAGTGCTGGATCAGGCCGTAGATAAGCGTGAAGAGGAAGAGTTGTGGTCTCCATCACCACCAGAAACAGCCTTATCAGCATCGCTTTCTGGACCAGCGGCAACGCAGGAATAGGATTGTGAGGAAGAGGAGTCAGAGGAGGAAGGTGGCTTTGAGGAGGAGGAGGAGGAGGAGGAGGAAGACCAAGCACAACAGGCATCCCAGGGTGCTCGTTGTTGTCACGTATCTGGTACCCGTGGTGTTGTACGTGGCTGGGGGGAAGAAGATACCTTCAGTGAGATCAGTGAGGACGAGGAACGGGACATGAGTAGCTCGGCATCCAACCTTGTGCAAATGGGGTCTTTCATGCTGTCGTGCACTGTGGCTTCAAAACCCAAACCAAAAAAAAGGCATATAACAGGGATTAAACTGCTAAGAATAGTACTACTTAACACACCACTCATATCTGGTGGCACAGTAGATTGCACGCGCAGTGCCCCAAATTTGAAGTAGGAGGACCGACCAAGCATCTTTTTCCATCTCCCGGTTCCTAAAATCCATGCCATATACACGTCCCCTGATAGGGGACACCGCAGTGGAAGGTACATGGACGAAATTTCTTTGCACAAAAGGCAATCCCCAACTTGTACTCGATTGTGCAAAAGGAAGTAACCTTACCATGGGTCCCAGACCGCACGTCTTGTAAAATTCTCTGTCTGGGAAATTATCTATCTATCAAATCTATCTATTTATCTATCAAATCCTAAAAACGATGCCATACCTGTACTCGATTGTGCAAAAGGAAGTAATGGCATATGGGGTCTTTCATGCTGTCGTGCCTTTTGAGGGTTGGGGACCCTCGTATATAAAGGCTGAAGGAGAACGACCTGTACTGGATGTCCAAGCATCTTTTTCCATCTCCCGGTTCCTAAAAATTATCTCCGGGTTCCTAAAATCGATGCCATACCTGTACTCAATTGTGCAAAAGGAAGTCATGGCATATGGGGTCTTTCAAACTGTCTGGCCTGTTGAGGGTGGGACCCTCGTATAAAAAGGCTGAAGGAGAACGACCTGTACTGGGTGTCCAAGCATCTTTTTCCATTTCCTGGTTCCTAAAATTATCTCCGGGTTCATAAAATCGATGCCATACCTGTACTCGATTGTGCAAAAGGAAGTAATGGCATATGGGGTCTTTCATGCTGTTGTGCCTGTTGAGGGTCGGGGACCCTCGTATAAAAAGGCTGAAGGAGAACGACCTGTACTGGGTGTCCAAGCATCTTTTTCCATCTCCCGGTTCCTAAAATCAATGCCATATACACGTCCAATGATAGGGGACGTAACAGGGATTAAACTGATAAGAATAGTACTAATTAACACACCACTCCTATCTGGTGGCACAATAGATTGCACGCGGTGCTCTGACAAAATGCAGAAGGACATTTGGCAGATGGACATTTGGCAGACGGACATTTGGCAGACGGACATTTGGCCGACAGACAGAAAGCTAAAGAATGTTCCGATTTCGTCCGAGGGCAGATACACAGAGTGCTCTGTTCTAATCAGAGCCTCGGGCGCCGCAACTGCCTCTGGGTACCTTACCATGGGTCCCAGACCGCCCGTCTTGTAATTCTCTGTCTGGGAAATGATCTATCTATCAAATCTATCTATTTATCTATCAAATCTATCTATCGTATCTATCATCAAATGTATCTATTGCATCTATTGATCTATCTATCTAATCTATGTATCTATCTATCTCGTGGCCGGACCGACCAAGCATCTTTTTCCATCTCCCGGTTCCTAAAATCATCTCTGGGTTCCTAAAATCGATGCCATATACACGTCCCCTGATAGGGCACGTAACAGGGATTAAACTGATAAGAATAGTACTAGTTAACACACCACTCCTATCTGGTGGCACATTAGATTGCACGCGCAGTGCCCCAAATTGGAACTTGGAAGTAGGAGGACCGACCAAGCATCTCATCTCTGTGTGATTCCTGTGCTTGTAGGACAGTTAATGGGTCAGTCATGTTGCACAGCTCCTCAATGTGACAAATCTTCCTGGTTAGCTCGTCCTCTTTTTCCCAGCTGCTGGATCAGATCAGAGATTGTGAGTAAAACCTGCTCCTGCTGCCGGGTGATCTCACTCAGGACTCGCTTCTCTAGGTCTTCTAGCTGTTTCCTGATGTCCCTAATCAGGGCAGTGAGTCTCTCTGTTACACCAGCTGCTTTCTCTTGCACCCCTCTCCTGTGCTTCTGCAGACTCTGGACTCTTTTCTCAGTCTCTTTCCTCTTTGTGGTCAGTTTCTGCAGAACATTTCTCAGTTTCTTTTTCTTCTTCTCAGAAGCCTCATTCAGCAGCTCAACCTGGTGTCCCCTGTGCTCTCCGGCCAGGGAGCAGGACACACAGATACAGGCAGCATCCTCAGTGCAGTAATATAATAGGAGCATCTTGTGGGTGGAGCATTTTCTGTTACCCCAGGAAGTGATTGCACGCGCAGGGACAAGGATCGGGACATGGCTAGCTTGGTATCCAACCTTGTGCAAATGGGGAGTTTGCGGTTGTGCAAATGGACTGTTTGTTGTTGTTTGCGGTGCGTTAAACGGGAATTTGGTCTGTCACTGTGAAGCGGGCGTAACCCTTACACTACATGAACAATACAACATCATACCTGATGTTTTAAAGCACGTTATTCCAAACAATTTAGGAATTTTAGGTGATTTATGCCCTTTATAGATTAAAAACAGACTCTGCATCAACTATGTAATTTTCCATGGGAGTTTTGCCATGGATCCCCCTCCGGCATGCCACAGTCCAGGTGTTAGTCCCCTTGAAATAACTTTTCCATCACTTTTGTGGCCAGAAAGAGTCCCTGTGGGTTTTAAAATTCGCCTGCCTATTGAAGTCAATGGCGGTTCGCCCGGTTCACCAGTTCGCAAACTTTTGCGGAAGTTCGCGTTTGCTGTTTGCGAACGCAAAATATTAGGTTCGCAACATCACTATTTACTAACTACCTAGTGTCATGTCTCTTTAAATCTTCCTCCACCCATTATCAGATACACCCTATTTAAAGCCAATAGTATCACTACCAAGTTGCCTGAATATTGAAGTCTGTTAACTGTACCTGTGCTCTTCAGCTCAAGCCTTACCTTTGTTTTGTAGAGAGTTACTATTTTACTCTCTTTGTGCTTAAAAACTTTGTACTTTGTGTCTTAAACTTTTGTATTGCTTATTACGGAATTACTCTTTAGTTACTCCCTACCGCTTTTTCCATTACAGTGTACTACGGATACTTTGCCTCCAAGAATCTCACCGTAAGGTCATAGAGTTTGTAACTCTATAACTGCAAGTATCTTTACTTTCTGTTTAAGCCTTTGAACATTACTCATCTATATACCGAGCTCTGTGTGTCTTTGCATAAGTCGCAACTAACATTGTATCATCATACACTCGCTCGCTCACTCACGTAATGAACTAAACCTGTTTTGCTTTCCAGTTCAGTCTGTGTAAAGCTGTAATCAAGTTAATATGTTTTGCCTCTTGGATCTGAACTCATACGTATCAAAGTTATCTATCGGTTCTCCTGCATTAAAGGTACATTAACCCCTTAACGACCAAGGACGTGCAGGGTATATCCTCTAAAAAATGTCAGTTAACGACCAAGGACGTACCCTGCACGTCCTCGGTCTGGAAAGCAGCTATAAGCGATCCTGCTCGCTTCCAGCTGCTTTCCGGTTATTGCAGTGATGCCTCGATATGGAGGTATCCTGCACTAACCCTGCATGGCCATCCAATGCAGAGAGAGCCACTCTGTGGTCCTCTCTGCACCGGACATCGATGGCCGGTATCGTTGGTGGGTGGGAGCCGACTTGGGAGGCGGGTGGGCGGCCATCGATGGGCCCTGTAATGTGGAGGGGGGCGGGCCGACGGGGGCGTGCACGGGCGGGCGCGTGCACAGGGCGGGAGCGGGCGGAAACCAATACACTACAGGAAATGTTAATGATAAAATTTTAAAAAAATTTAAGTATATAAAAAGCATCTAAGGGATCTGGAAGGGGTGGGGGGTTGGTCTTGGGGGGGGGAAGCTACACTACAGAAAAGGGCATTTTTAAAAAAAAAAAAAGCATAAGCTGCTAGTACCCAAGATGGCGCCCATTAAGGCAGAGGGGGAGGTTTAGAGAGCTGTTTGGTGGGGGATCAGTGAGGTTGGGGGCTAAGGGGGGATCCTACACAGCAGCATATGTAAATATGCTAAAAAAACACAAGAAAAAGCCCAAATATACCTTTTAATTTAGTACTGGCAGAGTTTCTGCCAGTACTTAAGATGGCGGGGACAATTATGGGGTGGGGGAGGGAAGAGAGCTGTTTGGGAGGGATTAGGGGGTCTGACGTTTCAGGTGGGAGGCTGAGCTCTACACTAAAGCTAAAATTAACCCTGCAAGCTCCCTAAAAGCTACCTAATTAACCCCTTCGCTGCTAGCCATAATACATGTGTGATGCGCAGCGCCATTTAGCAGCCTTCTAATTCCCAAAAAGCAACGCCAAAGCCATATATGTCTGCTATTTCTGAACAAAGGGGATCCCAGAGAAGCATTTACAACCATTTGTGCCATAATTGCACAAGCTGTTTGTAAATGATTTCAGTGAGAAACCTAAAATTGTGAAAAATGTAAAGTTTTTTTTTTAATTTGATCGCATTTGGCCGTGAAATGGTAGCATGAAATATACCAAAATGGGCCTAGATCAATACTTGGGGTTGTCTACTACACTACACTAAAACTAAAATTACCCCAAAAAGCTCCCTACATGCTCCCTAATTAACCCCTTCACTGCTGGGCATAATACACGTGTGGTGCGCAGTGGCATTTAGCGGCCTTCTAATTACCAAAAAGCAATGCCAAAGCCCTATATGTCTGCTATTTCTGAACAAAGGGGATCTCAGAGAAAAATTTACAACCATGTATGCCATAATTGCACAAGCTGTTTGTAAATAATTTCAGTGAGAAACCAAAAGTTTGTGAAAAAGTGAACAATTTTTTGTATTTGATCGCATTTGGCGGTGAAATGGTGGCATGAAATATACCAAAATGGGCCTAGATCAATACTTTGGGTTGTCTACTAAAAAAAAATATATACATGTCAATGGATATTCAGAGATTCCTGAAAGATATTAGTGTTCTAATGTAACTAGCGCTAATTTTGAAAAAAAAAAAAATGGCTTGCAAATAGCAAAGTGCTACTTGTATTTAAGGCCCTATAACTTACAAAAAAAGCAATGAAGATGTAAACATTGGGTATTTCTAAACTCAGGACAAAATTTAGAAACTATTTAGCATGGGTGTTTTTTGGTGGTTGTAGATGTGTAACAGATTTTGGGGGTCAAAGTTAGAAAAAGTGTGTTTTTTTCCATTTTTCCTCATATTTTTTTATAGTAAATTATAAGATATGATGAAAATAATGGTATCTTTAGAAAGTCCATTTAATGGCAAGAAAAACGGTATATAATATGTGTGGGTACAGGAAATGAGTAAGAAGAAAATTACAGCTAAACACAAACACCGCAAAAATTTAAAAATAGCCTTGGTCCCAAACGGACAGAAAATGGAAAAGTGCTGTGGTCATTAAGGGGTTAAACACAAAACATTTCTTTCATGAGTCAGATAGAAAATACAATTTTAAACAATATTCCAATTTACTTCTATTATCTAATTTGCTTCATTCTTTAGATATCTTTTGTTAAATAAATAACAATGCACATGGGCGAGCCAATCACATGAGGCATCTATGTGCACCCACCAATCAGAAGCTACTGAGCCTATCTAGATATGCTTTTCAGGAAAGAATATCAAAACAATTAAGCAAATTAGATAATAGAAGTAAATTAAAAAGAAAGAAATGGTATTCTCCATCTGAATCATGAAAGAAAAAATGTGAGTTTAATGTCCCTTTAACATTGTGACTGTTACAACTTGCTTACGTAGCTTAACCATATGGGGCGTGATCCGATATACGGCGCAGGTTTCGGCGCAAGCGTGGAAACCTGCGCCGCCCGTAGTTTCAGCTCGCAACTCCAGCTATCTTATATACGGCACCGTCAGATGCTAAAGTGCCGTAAGTCTGACAAACCAGAGATGTCCAGAAATCTGCCGCCACATAAAAAAACCTGACTAAGTTATTAAATCACCCGTACAGTCTAACACGCCTCCCAAACATAGCCCGACACATATACCCCTCTATCCTTAATACCCCCTCTAACTCCTAACAATGAATGTATTAACCCCTAAACTGTCGCTCCCCGACCCCGCCGCCAGCTACATTATCTATATTAACCCATAATCTGACCCCCCTACCCCGCCGCTACCTATTTTAACTATATTACCCCCTAATGTGAGCCCCCTACACCGCTGCTACCTATTTTAACTTTATTACCCCCTAATGTGAGCCCCCTACCCCGCTGCCACCTATTTAAACTATATTAACCCCTAATCTGACCCCCTTACACCGCCGCCACCTATATTAAAATTATTAACCCCTAATCTAATCCCCCTTACATCGCCGCCACCTATATTAAATTAATTACCCCTAATCTAATCCCCCTATACCGCCGCCACCTATATTAAATGAATTAACCCCTAATCTAATCCCCCTATACCGCCGCCACCTATATTAAATTAATTAACCCCTAAAATACTAAAATTTCCCTACCACTAAACCTGAGTCTAACCCTACAAATAGCCCTGAAAAGGGCTTTTTGCGTGGCATTGCCCCAAAGTAAACAGCTCTATTGCCAGCCCTTAAAAGGGCCTTTTGCGGGCCATTGCCCTAAAGTAACCAGCTCTTTTGCCAGCCCTTAAATGGGCTTTTTGCGGGGCATTGTCACAAAGTAATCAGCTCTTTTGCCTCTAATCTAAATCCCCCTACACCGCCGCCACCTATAATAAATGTATTACCCCCTAATCTAATCCCCCTACACTGCCGCCACCTATATTAAAATTATTAACCCCTAATCTAATCCCCCTACACTGCCGCCACCTATATTAACCCAAATTATATTAGGGTTAATATAGTTAATATAGTTATTATATTATATATATTAACTATATTAACCCTATCTAACTCTAACACCCCTAACTTAATTATTATTAAAATAAATCTAAATAATATTAATAATATTAACTAAATTATTCATATTTAAAACTAAATACTTACCTATAAAATAAACCCTAAGATAGCTACAATATAATTAATAATTACATTGTAGCTATTTTAGGGTTTATATTTAATTTACAGGTAACTTGGTATTTATTTTAACTAGGTACAATAGCTATTAAATAGTTAATAACTACTTAATAGCTACCTAGTTAAAATTATTACCAATTTACCTGTAAAATAAATCCTAACCTAAGTTACAAATACACCTACACTATCAATAAATTAAATAAACTACAAATATCTAAACTAAACTACAATTAAATACACTAAACTAAATTACAAAAACAAACAAACACTAAATTACAAAAAAATAAAAAAAGATTATAAGAATTTTAAGCTAATTACACCTATTCTAAGCCCCCTAATAAAATAACAAAGCCCCCCAAAATAAAAAAATTCCCTACCCTAATCTAAATTACAAAAGTAAACAGCTCTATTACCAGCCCTTAAAATGGCCTTTTGTGGGGCATTTCCCCAAAGTAATCAGCTCTTTTGCCTGTAAAAAAAACAACAACCCCCCCATTACAACCCACCACCCACATACCCGTATTCTAACCCACCCAATCCCCCCTTAAAAAAACCTATTATAATCAGCCAATAGAATTACAGTAGCTCTTATTCTATTGGCTATTCAAATCAGTGTTAGTGTTTGTTTGTTTCTGTAATTTAGTTTAGTGTATTTAATTGTAGTTTAGTTTAGATATTTGTAGTTTATTTAATTTATTGATAGTGTAGGTGTATTTGTAACTTAGGTTAGGATTTATTTTACAGGTAAATTGGTAATTATTTTAACTAGGTAGCTATTAAATAGTTATTAACTATTTAATAGCTATTGTCCTAGTTAAAATAAATACCAAGTTACCTGTAAAATAAATATAAACCCTAAAATAGCTACAATGTAATTATTAATTATATTGTAGCTATCTTAGGGTTTATTTTATAGATAAGTATTTAGTTTTAAATAGGAATAATTTAGTTAATATTATTAATATTATTTAGATTTATTTTAATAATAATTAAGTTACGGGTGTTAGAGTTAGATAGGGTTAATATAGTTACTATATATAATATAATAACTATATTAACTATATTAACCCTAATATAATTAGGGTTAATATAGTTAATATAGGTGGCGGCGGTGTAGGGGGATTAGATTAGGGGTTAATAATTTTAATATAGGTGGCGGCGGTGTAGGGGGATTAGATTAGGGGGTAATACGTTTATTATAGGTGGCGGCGGTGTAGGGGGATTTAGATTAGAGGCAAAAGAGCTAATTACTTTGTGACAATGCCCGGCTTTTATGAAGGTGATCTACAAACAGCTGGGCTCATAGACTTACATCCTAATGGGTACAAGGGGATAGCAATGGAGTAAGGAAGGTTAGTGTAGGTTGCATGCATCCCTGAATAGTAGAGTCTTTAGGGAGCACTTGAAGCTTTCAAAACTAGGGGAGAGTCAGAGAGTTCCATAAGATGAGAGCCAGTCTGGAGAAGTTTTGTAAACAGGAATGTGAGGAGGTAACACGAGTGGAGGAGAGTAGGAGATTGTGAGCAGAGCGAAGGGGATGGGAGAGAAAGTACTTGGAGACATAGTCTGAGATGTAGGGGGGAGCAGTGCAGTTGAGGGCTTTGAATGTCAGAGTGAGAATTTTGTGTTTAATCCTGGAAGCAAGAGGAAGCCACTGAAGGGATTGGCAGAGAGGTGCAGCAGATGAAGAGTGACGTGTAAGGAAGATGAGCCTGGCAGAGGCATTCATTATGGATTTTAAAGGAGCTAGGCGGCAGCTAGGGAGACCAGAGAGGATGGAGTTGCAGTAGTCGAGGTGGGAAAGGATGAGAGAGTAGACTAAAATCTTAGTTGTGTCTTGTGTAAGGAAATGTCTCCGGGTGGGAGACCGGTAATATGTTAAGAGCTATTTTATTTCTGATGGAGTCGATTTTGTTATTGAAGTAGCTGGCAAAATCTTAAGATGTGGGAGAAGTTGTAGTAGGAGGTGGGGGTGGGCGGATAAAGGAATTGAACGTGGAGAACAGACGTTTTGGGTTTGAAGAATGAATAGAGATAAGAGTAGAGAAGTAATGTTGCTTATATAGATTAAGGGCAGAATAGTAAGAGTTCATAATGAACTTGTAGTGAAGAAAGTCAGCTGAACTCCGAGATTTTCTCCAGTGTCGCTCAGCAGTATGGGAACATCTGAGTAGACCGTGTCAGAGGAGTATGCAAGGGCTGAGGATGAGTGTTTGATTTCCGAGCTATGGTAGGTGGGGCCAGATGGTCAAGGAACGATGTAAGGGTGGAGTTATAGTGGCAGATAGATTAATCAGGACAGGAAAAGGAAGGGATGGAAGAGAGGAGAGGTTTGAGAGAGCTAGTGAGCTGTTGCTGATCTAATGACTTGATGCTTCTGTGAAGTTTGGTGTGAGGGGTAGAAGGAGGAAGAGTTGTAGGGAGGGATGTGATGTTACAAGTGAGGAGATGATGGTCACAAAGAGGAAAAGGGGAGTTTGTGAAGTTTGAAATAGTGCATCGATAGCTGAAAATCAGATCAAGGGAGTGACCATCTTTGTGAGTGGGAGAGGCAGTCCATTGTGACAGGCCGAAAGAGGAAGTGAGTTGCAGAAGTTGTTTTACAAAGGAGGCAGTGGGATTGTTAACAGGGAGGTTGACGTCGCTAAGAGTGAGGGCAGGGGTATCCGTGGAAAGGAAGTAAGGTAGCCAGGCAGCAAAGTGATCTAGAAATAGAGTTGAGGAGCCAGGGGGGAGGTATATGACTGCAACACATATAGAGAGGGGAGAGAATAAGCGAACAATGTGTATTTAGAAAGTTCACAAAACCTCAGGGCTGAAGTTATAGAAATCTGCCAATACTATTAAACGATTCACACACTAAGAGCTAATGAGCATATTCTATACTGTACTAATATATAAACAAACATCAAATAAGCAATACTTAATCAGGATACGCACAAGTGTCAACATCTGCTTAGTAACGAAAAATTGGCGTATCTGTAGGGTGGCCATATTGCCCCTTTAAAACAGGACACATATGAAAAATACATATGTCAGGGCTGTTTAAAGAAATGTTTTAAATTTTCCATTATAAGAACCCTGACATATGTATTTTTTTATGTGTCCTGTTTTAAAGCGGCAATATGGTCACCCTACGTATCTGTGATATTGTACAGATCCAGGCAGACAGACATACAGAGTCTTCTCTAATGTATTATCTCCCACATTTGCTGCTGGAAGAGTAATATTGCTATTGAGACCTCCCAGGCACAATGGTATTTAGCTAAAAGTAATACCAAGTACATAGGAATTAAAGGGGCACTCTGTTCCTATAAAACACAGCTTCTTTGGTAAAAAAAAAAATCTTACATCAAAGTAGTCATAAAAAGAAACAGATGGTGTTAAAATACAAACAGCTTAATTGTTTTCTTGCAAAATGAACACTTAGAAATTCTCAGTGTAGCCCTGGGCCCTGCCCACAGCTAGATAAGCAAGCAGACATTGCAAAACCTAAGTTCTAATGTTAGCAGAAGTCCTCTACTGGCTGGAGTTATTTTATGGTCTCCTAGCAACACTTCTAAGGAAACAATGGCCTCCTTGATGTGCTGTGACTGGAAGTCATTTACACTGCACAAATGCCAAAAAGTTTAAAAAAAGTAAATAAATAAAAATTAAAGGTAAAGTTATTTTAAAACGATGAATGCTAAATATTGCAATGATTTCTGTTAACCCCCTTATGCCTTTTGGACTTAGGTACTATGTCACATGGTACTTTGTTCAGAGTGCCCTGTTGGCATAGTACCTACGTCCATCCTTCTGCCTCATGCTGCGGTCCCGGCTGTTAGCTTTGTTCATCCTTTACCATATAGAGGAATATTGCTGATGAAGACAGTGAGACTCTTTGTCCCTGTCTGCATCGGCCTTCCCTACCTACAGAAAAAAAATGTTTATTGGGGGAGGGATGGGTTTCCTAAACTACCATAAGGGAGAGGAGTCCTATGAATAATCGATTGGGGGGGGGGGGGGTGAGGGGGGGATCGCTACACTACAGATTTTTTTTTAATAAACAATTCTATTTAAAAAAATCTATGAAGTGGGTACTAACAGACAGCTGCCAGTAACTAAGATGGTGGAATCTAGTGAGAGGGGAAGGGTTAGAGAGCTGTTTGGAGGGGGACCAGGGAGATGGGTGGGTCAGGAGTGTTCCCTACACTACAGAAATAACAAAAATGTATATAAAAAAATATACTATCCGTGAACTGCATACTGGCAGACTGTCTGCTAGTACCTAAGATGGTGGTGACGGGGGGGGGGGGGTGAGGGAGGGGAGGCATCAGGTGGGAGGGTAATCTCTACACTACAGCTAAAATGAACCTTACAAGCCACCTAAATAACCCCTTCACTGCCAGGAAATTCAAATGTGTGGTGCACAGCTGCAATTAGCGGCCTTCTAATTGCCAAAAACAATGGCAAAGCTTCTTTTAAATATGATCACATTTGGCACCAAAACAGTGGCATGAAATCTACCTAAATGGGCCTAGATCAATACCTTGGGTTGTCTACTAAAAAAATATGTAGTTTTGATAGATAAATAAAAAAAGGCTCTATTTCTGTTTAAAAATTGTGATAGCAAAAATGCTAAACATCTCTGGTACTTTGGGCATGTTTTCTCTAAAATTCCAGGTCGTTAAGGGATTAATTATAACCCACTACATTGTGTTGTTTTTTGTTACAACAATATACTTTGACACCTTGATTTAATATTAATACAAAAGTTAAAAAATACAATACATGGGGAGAAAATTACATTTACACTCAGATTTTATGTTCTTACTCTTATTGACATAGCTGGGAAATCCCTAGTTTTGGCACCCTTAAAGGTGCAGTAAACATTTTTTTAATCACAAGACATTTCTGTTTCTATTGCTTTAGAACAACATACCAGCTTAGTATAAAGTGTTTTGCACTTATCAGTTAGAACCATAAAATAGTCACAAACAATCACTGAGGCTTTACACTCATTAGATGTCACTAATGTGCTAGATGTATAATGTCCAGGTATAATGTTTTTTCTTATTCCTGGTTATTGAGTGCACATTGTTTTATTGTATTACTTTTATATTTTTATTTATTTGATACATAAGCACTGACAGTGTATAAATATTATTTTCTTCATACTGTATAATTTTACCCAGGAGCTCTCCATATTTTTGTTGGGGGTTGCAAAGTTTAAGTTTTATCTTTTGTTAATTATATTTAAAAAAAAAAACACAGACCATTTTCAAAGAATATAAACACATGCAGCGTATATTTTATATTATGCCTTAAAAATAGCATGTTTATCAGTACCCCATTTAAGTGCTGAGTGCTTCATTAATATATATTTTGTGATACCTTTTTAATAGATAAGAATGTATATTAAATAAAGTTTAAGTAACATTATTACTGTTGGTATTTATATTAACATTGTTGTAATGCATTTTGAAATTGTTGTTCTTATCTCAGTTTAGTGAACCACAAAGGGAAGTGAAAATTATCAGTGTAGAACTACACTGCCAGCAAAACGTTTTTGGGGCTTTTTAAAAAAAAATAAAAAAAATGCTCACTGTAGGAAATATCTATTGCCCAATAAAATGAAATGGACAAAACCTGTTTCATAATTTCTTTTAAATATTATATTTATCTTTCTGAGTATCATGTAAACCAAGCATATGGCAATTCTGTTTGGTTAAAGGGACAGTCAAGATTAAACGTTCATGATTCAGATAGGGCATGTAATTTAAAACAACTTTCCAATTTACTTTTATCATCAATTTTGCTTTGTTCTCTTGGTATTCTTTCTTGAAAGCTAAACCTAGGTAGGCTCATATACTAATTTCTTAGCCTTTGAATGCCGCCTCTTATCTGAATGTATTTTGACAGTTTTCCACATCTAGAGGGCATTAGTTCATGTGTGTCATATAGATAACATTGTGCTCGTGGAGTTAACTATGAGTGAGCACTGATTGGCTAAAATGCAAGTCTGTCAAAAGAATTGAAATACGGGGCAGTCTGCAGAGACTTGGATAAAAGGTAATTAAAGAGGTAAAAAGTACATTAATATAACTGTGTTGATATGCAAAACTGGGAATGGGTAATAAAGGGATTATCTATCTTTTTAAACAATAAAAATTCTGGTGTAGCCTGTCCCTTTAATATATCCATATAAATGTATGCTCCACAAGAGTTACAGTGATGATAAAAAGTTTTCTTGTAAGGAAATATGTTTATTAGTTATTTAAAGCAGTTTCTTTTAAACCACCAGATAACTAAAATCCAGAAGGGGTTGCATCTTAGTTACATTTTGGTTATAACTAATGATAAAGCAGTAATATATATATTCTGGTTTAATAGTGATTTAAAAAATATTTTATTTTTTTTAAATTTGGTAACTTGCAAATGTATATTTATGAGATGCTGGAAACAAGGTTTGCCAGTTCAGTATAGACACCAATATTATTTTAAGCTTCCTTATTCATTTAGCATTGTTAAATTCCTTAAAGAGACAGTGTACTGCCATTTTTTTTACCCTTTAATGTGTTCCCAATCATCTATTTTACCTGCTGGAGTTTATAACATTGTTTAAAAAATAGCTAATCTACCTTTATTTTGCCTTGTGAAATAGCGGATTTTTCATGTTCTATCCCCTCCTATGCTGAAAATGTCACTATTTAAATACTGGTTAAAAACAATATGTAAACAAGAAGTTTTCGATAAAATTATGCTCCCAGTGGGGGTGGGGCGAGAAGTACTAAAATGTTAATTTTCCATTGTTGACACTAAGGGCCCAGTGATCTAAGCTTCGTTAGATCAGACATGGTTTTTCTCGCCGACCCTTGCAGGGGCTGACCTGGTGGAATTATCGTAAAAAAAGGGGCAATCCCTGTGAGTGGCGATATGGCTCCTATTGAAAGTAATAGAGCTCACTAGAAAGGGACACTTTGCTCCGTAGAGCGAAGTTAGCATTGAGCAGGGGGCACACTTTAAAAAGTAAATCCTGCAGCAAATATAAATCACATTACACTGCTTTCTGCGTATAGCATCTTACATTGCCTATATTTTCATATGCATGTGTTTGTATATTAGGGTTATAAGTATTTTGATTATTTTGAGAAAAGGTAACCACCTTTTAGTTTGTGAGAAAAAACGGTGAGATCTTTAATGTAAAAATCTTGGGATTAGAAAGACAATTTTATACACGCCAATTTAACGTCCATATTCAGACCATTTTACAAAAAAACCCCAACAATAACACTTTGTATTCTGTACTTATAAGTGCTGATGAGCATTTTTAAATAATCTCGTCAGCCCAGAGACTTTTGGATCATCTGATCCTTAGTATCGGTATGTGCTTGCTATTAGCAGAAGTAGGTGTTCTGTGTACAAAAAAACTCTAAAGCAACAATTTTCCATACATTTTAAACTTTTAGCTGGTATAATTGGAAACTCATTAAGGGTAAACCAATTTTACAGTACACTGTCCCTTTAATACACTTAATGGTGTCTTTGAATTTGCCTCTCTACTTTTTCAGAGTTATACATATTAAACTTGTGAAGCCTTTTAGCATTTGGACAATGTACCATTTTTATATCTTTCCTCTGAATAGGTTTTAGTTTATTTGTATGAACTGTGCACAATATTAAAGATGAGTGTGAACCAGTGAAATGTGAAATGGAATAAAAACCTCACTTTTTTCTACTGCTAATACATTTCCCTACACAACCAACTATCCTATCAACTATAGTCTACTGCATTATACACAAATTCTCTAAAGCATTAATTCCAAGCTTAGGGGTTGATCACAATTGTTCTCATTTCGTTTAGTCAGACAACAATTTCTGACCCTTACGAGGTATTGTCAATATGTATTTCCAGTGATCACAATCCAAAATGCTTCTGCTGTTAGCACCTCAAAGCTTTTACCTCCCGAAAACAGCACTGAATTGTTATCTTCGTCAATAATCTCCCCATTTTGTAATGCAAAAACCAAATGTACACATATAAAATGGCGATTATAGTTTTTTATTACATTATATCAATGCCTGAGGGGCTTGTATGCTGATTGAGCCCTTTTACTATTGTGCAGTGATGCTAATAAGTGACATATGTACAATTAACCTGTTGTGCTCCAATACCATAGAAATGTGTGTGTATGTGTCTCCAAGGTTTTTGACCAGGGGCGTTATCAGTAAAGTTAGCATGAATGTTTGTTGTGTTATTGATTTAGCTCATTTTTTATTAGTGGAAACATGTTTTTAATTAATTTTTACAAATTCAGCAGATAACATTTGTATCTACACTTCCTAACATCATCTAGAACCTATGTACAAAGCCTATGTTATATTCGCAAACATTTTAGGAACACAGTAATCAGGGCTGGCTCTAGGCGGGTGCGGTAGGTGCAGCGCACTTGGCCTCGCTCTCTGGCAGGCCTTGCGCTGGAGGTTCAGTGTCTATTTTTTTTAGTTCAAACTTGGATAGACCCAAATGTGAGCTGTGTTGTGTGCAGGCTTTTACAGACAGAAGCGGTTGGATGCAGGAAAAGCAGTATTGATGTTTTTTTTTCATTTGCGGCCATGCAAACTTCATGGGAAGCCACATTGTGTTCTCTGCTGAAGGAAGACTGCCGAGCAGGAAGGTCCCCAATACTACAGAAAGGCTGATATTCTGTCTAGTGAATGCTGTTGCCATTTCTTTTTTGTCCTTGGTTACCCCTCACTGTAAAAGTTAGAAACAAAGTGCTTTACATTATGTTATATGTTTCACAAGCGTTTACAATTTAGACATATTTACAAGTGACGATTGTCAGCATTTAGATTGCATGCATTTTTCTGGTAAACAATACATTGCCTTTTAAATTTAGTTATCTAACAACTTAACTAGTATCTCACTAATGAAAGACAAATGTATGAGAAGATTTAGTTTGGCATTATACTGTGTTTAGATACTAAGATTATACTTGTGAGCCTTCCTCTTTCAGTAATACCAATTACGCCCACAGGACACCTGCGTTTACAACTTTTGTAATGTACTGTAAAAAATGTTTTGGATCATATAAATAATGTGTGCGCTATATATATAGACAGTTACTGAATTTAGTGAAAAAAAGTATATGTAAATATGGTAATATAACCTACTTTTTTCAACCAGATATGCTGTCACAATACAGTTAACAGCCATAAACCATAGGCACTCAGATAAGCAGTTGTGACTGAATTAAGATTTGGTTGAAACTCCACAAAATATTTTTATTTAAGAAAAAAAATCTTGGCAGTAATGTAATGAAGACAGGGCAACAGCTGACCTATTTGAAAGTGAATTTGCATCTTTGTTGATGCCAGTTTAATTGATGTAATATATTTAGTTATGGATATTTTTGCTACATATTTTGTAGCTTTTGTGTTGGCATGGCCTGTGATTTAAAAATAATAGTCACATGGTTAAAGCAGGTGTGCCCCCACGTTCTTCCTTCAATGGGAAATTAATCCACAGGCTCTTGTAGCTACTCACAGAATCTAATCTCTAATGCATGTAAGGCAGCCAAGGGGTAGATGCATAAATGATACCCCATTAGCACTCAAATTCATGTCCTTATTTCTATTCATTTAAGACACCAAAGCACTGGGAAGTACTGCAGTATCTTTGCAGAGTTCATATTGAAGGTGTATATGTGTGCATGTATGCAAGTGTGTGTACATCTATGCATGCATATGTATGTTTGTGTACAAGAGTGTGTGTGTGTATGAGAATGTGTGTGTATGTGTACATGAGTGTGTATGAGAGTGTGTGCATTAGTGTGTATGAGAGTGTGTGTGTATGAGAGTAAGTGTGTGTTTGTATGTGAAAAAGTGTATGTGTGTGCATTTGTTTGTGTGTGTATGAGAGTATATATGTAGGATAAACACATAGAAAAAGGGCGCCTCCTAGTGCAGGTCAATGAGATTAAACAAGCCCAAAATGCCCCACTAATGAAATGGGTACTCACACTCTGAAATGCACCCAACGGTGCTAGTGACGCCTACTGGGCTAATATAGTGCCCAGCTCACTAATCCTCCAGCACACTGGAAAAGCGACAGAACAGTCCTAGATGGTAATGGATAAAAAAAAGACTCCAAAAGGTGCTCAAATATTATATTAAAAAAGTATTAAAAACAAATTACACAAAATTAAAAGCAAAAAAGCACTTGATTGCAACGTGTTTTCTCAGACGTTTCCTCAGGCATAAAGTGCACACAGCACCAGGAGTCTTATTTCTAAACTTATTCTAAACATATACATATGTTGCAATACAAACAACCTACTTCAAATAATAAAAGAATACAATATGTGGTAACATGGGGTTTCATCTAAAGTATCTGAAACTTTGTATCAATAGTTTCTTAACTCTATTACCACATACTGGGGCATATGTATCATGCTCCGAATGGAGCTTGATGCCCCGTGTTTCTGGCGAGTCATCAGACTCGCCAGAAACAGCAGTTATGAAGCAGCGGTCACAAAGACCGCTGCTCCATAACCTGTCCGCCTGCTCTGAGCAGGGGGCGGCGTTGCACCAGCAGCTCTTGTGAGCTGCTGGTGCAATGCTGAATACGGCGTATTCAGCGATGTCTGTCGGACCTGATCAGCACTGTCGGATCAGGTCCGACAGACATTGATAACTATAGGTCATTGTATTCTTTTATTATTTGAAGTAGGTTGTTTGCATTGCAACATATGTATATGTTTAGACTAAGTATGCCATATACTGTTATTCATTTATCTCTTTTCCGGCGCCTTCACAAGTATTGGGATTAATGATTACATGTTAATGTTGATCTATTTGTTATACGCTAAGATGTCAATGTTGATTTATTTGTGATATGCTAAGATGTGATATATATGGCTGTTTGTTATTTTGATTACTAATTGAGACCACACCTGTGCTTATAGAGCATTCGTATGATTGGTTGCTGCTTCTTTAAATAAGACTCCTGGTGCTGTGTGCACTTTATGCCTGAGGAAACGGTGTAGTGGATGCCTAGAAACGCGTTGCAATCAAGTGCCTTTTTGTTTTTAAATTCTTGTACAGATTTTGTGTAATTTATTTTTAATACATTTTTTTATACAATATTTGAGCACCTTTTGGAGTTTTTTTTTATCCATTACCATCCAGGACTGTTCTGTCGCTTTTCTAGTGTGCTAGAGGATTAGTGAGCTGGGCCACTATATTAGCCCAGTAGGCGTCACTAGCACCGTTGGGTGCATTTCAGAGTGTGAGTACCCATTTCATTACTGGGTCATTTTGGGCTCCTTTAATATTGTTGACCTGCACTAGGTGGCACCCTTTTTCTATGTGTTTATCTTTAGATGCTTCCTGAATTGGTAATGAAAGGAGCAGCCATTGTTTGGACACAGTGGGCTGGAACACTGAGAGTTCTCAGCTTGCCCACCTATGCATTACCTTTGTCTTCGGATATTGTGAGTATCCATTTTTGTGTATGAGAGTGTGTGTATGTGAGGGATTATATGAGTGTGTGTAAAGGAGTGTGTGCATTAGTGTGTGTGTATGTGTTTGTGTATGAGAGTGTGCATGTGTGTATATAAGAGTTTGTGTGTGTTTATGAGATTGTGCGTATGAGAGAGTGTGTGTGTATGAGAATGTGTCTGTTTATGTGTGTGTGTATGAGAGAGTGAGTGTGTATGAGAATGTGTCTGTTTATGTGTGTGTGTATGTGAGAGAGTGTGTGTGTATAAGTGTGTGCATTAGTGTGTGTATGTGTGTTTATATGTGAGTGATTGTATGAATGTCTCTATGAGAGTGAGTATGTATGTGTATAAGAATGTGAGTGTCAGAGTGTGTGTGTGTGTGTGTGAATGTGTATATGTGTTTGTGTATGAGAGTGTGTATGTATAAGAGTGTGTGGTGTGTGTGTGAGAGAGTATGTGTGTGTTGTGTATATGAGAGTGTGTGTATAGTACAAGTGAATAATAGAAGCATAATCTACATTTTTATAATTAGGCTCCATTTGGCCTCGGATCTGGCCACACAAATTCTAGAGCTTGCCTTGGTAGTAATAATTTAAAAAGTATTGTCCTGGCTTTATCAAGTGCTTATAGCTATGGAATCTGATAAGTCCTCGTAAATGTGTCCTGGGACTAGCATCCTGATTGGCTAAGAAATTTTGAGGTAAAATATCTTTCTTTTTTATATAGAGATGCTCAGGTAATATATTTTCTAGTTAGCTTTTTACCGCTATGCTGCATCACTTTCAAGTGCTTGAACATTTGGGTATTATGTCCCTTTAAAGAGATATGAAACCCCAATTTTTTTATTTCATGATTCAGACAGAGCATGCAATTTTAAACTTTCTAATTTACTTCTATTATCAATTTTTCTTCATTCTTTTGTTATAGTTTGTTGAAAAACAGGAGCATATGCTTAGGAGCCAGACCATTTCTGGAGCACTATATGGCAGCAGTTTTTGCAAGAATGTTATTAATTTGCAAGAGCACTAGAGGGCAGCATTATTTCCTGCCATGTAGTGCTCCAGACGCCTACCTAAGTATCTCTTCATCACAGAATATCATGGGAACAAAGCTAAGTTGATAATAGAAGTAAATTGGAAACATTTTTTAAAATGGTCTGCTTTGTCTGTATCATAAAAGAACATTTTGTGTTTCATATTTTTTTGAGTATCAATAATTTGATTGCATTGTGAACAGCCAAACAGGACCATCACATGGTATGTATAGGACCATTTTTCACCAAACCGATAATAAAAAAAAGTGCTTCCAATTAAACAATGAAAATAACTAAAAAAATAAAAGGAATATTATACATAATTGATATTGTGCCAAGATAGCAACAGTCTCTCTCTCTCTCAAATTTCTAGTTGAGTATATGACCACCAGTTGTGAGCTTTTTATGACACCCCATTTAGCAGAAGGCTGGAGTATTGTCTACGATTGGACCAAAAAATATTAAACTTGGATTCCTCACTCCATAATACTCTTTTCAACTGATCTTCATTCCAATCTTTGTGAGTTTTAGCATATCTTAGCTTTTTCACCCTGTTCCCCTTCAGAAAAAGTGGTTTCTTGTCTGCTACCCTTCCACAAAGACCATTCCTGATCAAGCTTCTTCGGACTGTAGAAATGCCAACTTGGCATCCCGATGAAGCTACCATATGCTGAGCCAGGTCCTTGCTGGACTTCTTCTGGTCTCTCAAAGAAGAAACTCTGAGAAACAAGAAAGTTTTCTTGGTCTTCCAGTAATATTTTTGTTCTTGACCTCTCCTGATTCTTCAAATTTCTTTAAAACAGCTTAAATACCACATATTGAGTATCCAGTTTGTTTGCTGATTTCCCTTTGAGAGTGGCCTTGCTGATGCAAAAGTATAATTTTATGTCTGCCAAATTCTGTGCTCTTTGGCATTTTGAATCGAATGGTGTGATTAAAAGTCGGTCTTATTAGCAAGCTTCCAATTAATTAAACTCATACCACATGTGTATGTAATGCTCAGCATGCCTTGCACTAACCTGGTGTAATAGACCTTTTTCACAGCAGTCATTTTGACATGAAATAGTAGGACAAATACAGGTGTTAGCAATGACATTGATTAGGGTTCCATTCCATTTAGGTTTACGAGAGCTAGGTTCCTGCTATTGCTCAAGTGTAAGGGGAGGTCACATTTTAGCCTATAGAAGCTGTTTTTTTCTGATTTTTTTTCTGTTTTTTAATACTGCATACAAATATCATGTATTTTCTGGTTGTATTCTAATGAAGAGACTGAGAAATAGTTATATATGGTAATTATACCATTGCTAAAACAACAAATCTAATGGTGGCTTAAGATTTTGCACAGTACTGTATATAATATATGTCTAAATATGTGTATGTGTGTGTATATACATATATATATATATATATATATATATATATATATATATATATATATATATATATATATATATACAGTGTATATATATATACATATATATATATATATATATATATAGATACAAAGTTTCAAAGAAAGCGCCACTGATCCTCTCTCACCTTGTTCCGCGGCGTCTAAACGTACTTCCGCTCCAGATTCTGACCTCAGTAGGTACGGCACAATGTAGAGTGAGTATATCCGGTCAGAGTAGATGCTGCATTCTCAGGTATTTGCTGGATACCATAATAGTGAATACAAAAGTAGAAAAAGAATGCGCAAAATACCTCTTTAGACCGGTGTAGAGTAAAATCCAAATTTTATTTATTCATGTTAAAAGAATAGACAAACCGTAGCACGGAGTGTAGGTAAATAAAATCACATCAGTGTAGACAGGAACGTAGCATACATGTTTCGTGCCTGCGCACTTGATCACTGCATAGGTAATTACCTGTGCACACCTCCTTTTTAAAGGGACAGACTCCCTTAATGTCTTAAAGAGACAGTACCTGCATATATATTGGTGTAATATATTATCTATCAGTAAACTAATGGCCTAAATATTAGTGAATAAATTTAGTTTACTTATTTAATTTTGTTTAATTTAATTTTATTTCTTATATGTACCTCCACTGAATTTATTAATTAAGACCAATAGGGAAAAAAATAATGATTATTAGATTGTAAGGAAAAAAACAGAACAGGAATATATACCTCAAAAAACTGCTATGTGTCATGGAACATTAATATAGAAGGAAACAGAAAAACTATTTATTCAGTATAATATTAGGAGAAAAAATATGTTGATTCATGTAAATGTGTCTAGATCTCTCCTAATATTGAGGCCATAAGGGACGGTAGTTTTGAGAACAAACATCCAATATATTTCTCTCTTGTTTAGTTTGTTCTCTCTACTCCCTCCTCTTTTCCAAACAGGAATATGATCTATTCCTTGAATGGTAAGTTTTGACTTATCTGAATTATGACATTCCCTACAGTGTCTCGCTACTGGGGTATCAGAATCCGTATCTTCCAGTGATCTAAGGTGTTGTAAAAATCTATCCTTCAAGGAACGTTTCGTTTTCCCAGTGTATTGTTTCCCACATTGTTGGCAAGTTAATAAATATACAACGTGTGTACTAGAGCAATTTATAGAATATTTGATATTATGTTCTTGATCTGTCGAATGGGATTTAAATTTAGGTCCCTCTACGACATGACTACATGTCTTACAGACTGGGCGTCTACATTTATAAAAACCTGTCTTTTTAGGTAACCATGTTTGTTTGGATTTTTGTGGGAGATCAGAAGGAGACAAAGTATTCCCCAAAGTTTTACCTCATCTAGTACTGTCTCTTTAAGACATTAAGGGAGTCTGTCCCTTTAAAAAGGAGGTGTGCACAGGTAATTACCTATGCAGTGATCAAGTGCGCAGGCACGAAACATGTATGCTACGTTCCTGTCTACACTGATGTGATTTTATTTACCTACACTCCGTGCTACGGTTTGTCTATTCTTTTAACATGAATAAATAAAATTTGGATTTTACTCTACACCGGTCTGAAGAGGTATTTTGCGCATTCTTTTTCTACTTTTGTATTCACTATTATGGTATCCAGCAAATACCTGAGAATGCAGCATCTACACTGACCGGATATACTCACTCTCCATTGTGCCGTACCTACTGAGGTCAGAATCTGGAGCGGAAGTACGTTTAGACGCCGCGGAACAAGGTGAGAGAGGATCAGTGGCGCTTTCTTTGAAACTTTGTATCTACATACGTTCTTTTTTGCTGTGATTAAAGAAAGCTGCCTTTTTCCCTCATTACTTATGTTACGCCAATATTTGACAAGTGTTGGGATGCTATATGAAAGTGCGGGAGGCAACAGTGGATTACAAATATAAGGTTCACTCATACAAGCTGTTAACTGAAAAATAGTTACACCGCGAGAGAAATATATATAGCTGTCCCAACTGAAGACAACAGCGCACATACGGATATCGAACTAAACGGCTGAAGAGGAGGTGAGTATTACTTTATATCGCATTCGACATAACCGTAGCACAGTACTTTCTACATACTTATTGGTGTACAATATGGAAGAAACAGAAGAAAACTCTTATGTGTTAAGTGACTTTAAGGAGGGAGAAAATGATACTTTAGATGATTTGATTTTAACTATTGACAACCTATTTTTTGAAATCGATGCCCTCAGAAAAAGGGATATTAAATTAGAGTTGGACATTAAATCATTCTCTATGTATCTAAAAGACAAACGTATCCCTAGGGGATTACGTATTAAGAAATTTCCTTCCTTTAATGTCAATGATATGGATTTCATTAATAAATGGAATAGAATATTGGATATGTGTTCATTTGCACTCATGAACTTGCTTATAGAATATAAGGAAAGACAAAGAACAGATCTAATCAAAGAAATGAAGGATATACAAGGCAAACTAAAAGCAGTTCAAGGGGATGAAAAATTTAACAGCTATGATATACAGTTTAAAACGAATATGTACGAATTTAAGAAAGAATTATGGCTATTCAAGTCTCGCAAAATGGTGCGAGACAGGAGAGATTATGAGGCCAATCAGGTATACAAATGGACACATGACAATTCTACTCAAAAAATTGGGAGTTACAACAGGATAAAGAAACATAGATCTTATCCAAAATTGGGCAAAACAGTAACTTTCTCTGACACAGAATACGAAGTAGATTCATCAGACAATGAACCAGATATTCCAGCAGTTCTACAAGACCTAGAACCAGAGGAAACAACAGAGGCCATAATTACACAGTCAAAAAACGAAGTGCCCCCAAGAAAACCAGCAAGAAAAAAACCCACAGAGGGACAAGGGGCAGAGGCTACAAAAGCAGGAAGTTACAAACAGTACCAGGCTCGCACCAAGAAGAAGCAAAAGGCACAGACAACATACTTAACAAGATCACAAGGACAGGAAGATCAGAAATATGCATGAATCATAACAATAGTGTCATCAATTTGTCAAAATACTCACTTAATGAATCTGAGCTTAGGTTACTGTCTAAAGGTCTTAGCTTTGTGCCGACAAGTCAATTTAATTTATTTGAAACCATAATTGATGTTAATCAATTTGTTCGCAAGATTACATTGCGTAAGCATTTCTTTGATACCAGAGACTTGATGGCACAAGACTCAGACACTAATGCACATGATAACCCTGATGATACTGTTACTAATACTATGTCCTTTCAGGATTGGTGTACTGTTGTGGATTTACAGCAAATGGCATGTGATAACAGTATAGATTCCTCTATCAGTCAGGGTTTGAGTAAACCTAGTTTTGCAAAATATAAAAAGAAAAATTATTTTTACCCGGTACACACTAGAACAAAAGCGATAGAGGTATTTCAAAAAACTGTAGAAGATAAGTTGAGGACATTACATGAAAAAGTCACCAAAAAACGACAGTATATTTCATTTAATTTAACGCATAAAGAAAGATTAGCATTACAGCAATTGGAGAATAATGCCAATATCACAATAAGGCCATCTGATAAGGGCGGCAATGTTGTTGTGCTTAACACCGATGATTATACAACAGAGGCAATAAGACAACTATCTGACAACGAAGTATATATTAAACTAAAAGAAAATCCTACTTCATCCTACAGGAAGGAATTATTTAAAATCATACAAGTGTTAAAGCACAACAATATTGTAGACATAGAAATAAGTGAAAACTTAATTCCACAACATCCAGTCACACCAATATTTCATATGTTCCCAAAAATACATAAAAGCATGGACAGTCCCCCTGGGCGTCCCATTATTGCGGGAATAGATTCCCTTAACAAACCTCTTTCAGAACTAATTGACACATTTTTGCAGCCTTTGGTCAAACAGTTACCCAGCTACATCCAAGACACTACTGCTTTATTAAACAAATTAAAACAAACAAAATGGAAAGCAACTTATAAATTTTGTGCAGTGGATGTGTCCTCTTTGTACACTTCTATTTCACATATAAAGGGTATGATGGCTATGGATAACATGTTTGACCTCTTTGGGAAATTTGAGCCCATAGTGAAACACTTTCTTCTTATGGGTATTGAATACCTTTTGACACATAATTTTTTTATGTTCGGGAGGGATTTCTATCTGCAAAGACGTGGGACGGCCATGGGGGCAAAATTTGCCCCTTCCTATGCCAATCTTTTTATGGCATGGTGGGAGCTGTCCCACGTCTTTGCGGATGGTAATCCCTTCAAGGATAAGATCATTCAGTATTATCGTTACATAGACGATCTGTTTTTTTATTTTTGATGGCACTGATGAAGAGGCAGAACAGTTTCTAAAATTCCTAAATCACAATGAATGTGGTATTTCATTCACAGGAGAAGTAAATTCAATGAGTATTAAATTTCTAGATTTAGAAATTACAGGTGATAATGTCACTGGAGAAATAAATACCACACTATATAGGAAAGTTACATCAGGAAATACGACATTAGAGTACAACTCATGTCACCCTAGACATGTAATCAAAGGAATCCCAAAAGGGGAATACATTAGAGCCAAAAGGAACTGTTCTACTGAGGAATTGTATCAAGAACAGGCACAAATCATTACCACACGATTAATTGAACGAGGCTATAAGGCAGATCTTTTGAAGAAAATAAAACATGAGGTAGATTTAACACCAAGAGATAATCTTCTTAAATATAAACATCAAAATAGAAAGACCAAACAAATGAATAAACCGAAATTCATAACAACATACAGTAATGACTATCACAAAATATGTAGGATTATTAAAGATTCTTTACATATATTGGATACAGATCCAATAATAAAACAAATACTACATCAAGGGTGTGAATATGTCACTAGACGAGGTAAAACTTTGGGGAATACTTTGTCTCCTTCTGATCTCCCACAAAAATCCAAACAAACATGATTACCTAAAAAGACAGGTTTTTATAAATGTAGACGCCCAGTCTGTAAGACATGTAGTCATGTCGTAGAGGGACCTAAATTTAAATCCCATTCGACAGATCAAGAACATAATATCAAATATTCTATAAATTGCTCTAGTACACACGTTGTATATTTATTAACTTGCCAACAATGTGGGAAACAATACACTGGGAAAACGAAACGTTCCTTGAAGGATAGATTTTTACAACACCTTAGATCACTGGAAGATACGGATTCTGATACCCCAGTAGCGAGACACTGTAGGGAATGTCATAATTCAGATAAGTCAAAACTTACCATTCAAGGAATAGATCATATTCCTGTTTGGAAAAGAGGAGGGAGTAGAGAGAACAAACTAAACAAGAGAGAAATATATTGGATGTTTGTTCTCAAAACTACCGTCCCTTATGGCCTCAATATTAGGAGAGATCTAGACACATTTACATGAATCAACATATTTTTTCTCCTAATATTATACTGAATAAATAGTTTTTCTGTTTCCTTCTATATTAATGTTCCATGACACATAGCAGTTTTTTGAGGTATATATTCCTGTTCTGTTTTTTTCCTTACAATCTAATAATCATTATTTTTTTCCCTATTGGTCTTAATTAATAAATTCAGTGGAGGTACATATAAGAAATAAAATTAAATTAAACAAAATTAAATAAGTAAACTAAATTTATTCACTAATATTTAGGCCATTAGTTTACTGATAGATAATATATTACACCAATATATATGCAGGTACTGTCTCTTTAAGACATTAAGGGAGTCTGTCCCTTTAAAAAGGAGGTGTGCACAGGTAATTACCTATGCAGTGATCAAGTGCGCAGGCATGAAACATGTATGCTACGTTCCTGTCTACACTGATGTGATTTTATTTACCTACACTCCGTGCTACGGTTTGTCTATTCTTTTAACATGAATAAATAAAATTTGGATTTTACTCTACACCGGTCTGAAGAGGTATTTTGCGCATTCTTTTTCTACTTTTATATATATATATATATATATATATATATATATATATATATATATATACATATACAGACAAGCACTCCAGATTCCAGTGTAGAATGCCCAGGGTGCAACAGAAAGTATGCACAATAATAAGAAAGAGTGCACTCACCAGGACTTGTAAATCAATTTATTCCATAAATGTGAACGTTTTCGGGGGTTTAGCCCCTTCCTCAGACATACAGAAAAACAGATTAACTTACCCAACACCAAACACCCAATTATATGTGTAAACGCCATCATACATGCTCTCCCGGGTAGGTTGCTTGGTCACATCACCATCTCGGGCAACTCGAGATTTCGGTCCTAAAACCAAAAGTGACAAATATACATTTTATCCCAAAGCATATATCAATAATCAAACAATATACCTAATTGATATAATACAAGGTGAGTCATAGAACAAACATGACTAAACAATATCAAAACACAGGAATGGACCACACTCACAGACTGGACTGGGTACACATCCTCAGCCACAGCAAACTCCCCAGCCCTGAACACTGACAGACAGCTGCAAAGTTTTCAGCAACCCAGGCAGTTAACCCCAGAGCAACCTGGGTGACAGGCCCGCAGGGAAGCATTACAAACATTATCAACACAACACACACAAAACCTGGCACTCGCCAGCAGATTCACAGTAATGTTTAAAAGCAAAACTGGGGGAAGTCAGTTACATTTGGCACCAAAGGATCAAGCCCAGGACCACAACAAGGTCTCCCCCTTCCTGGGACCCTAAACCAGCACCCACACAATGCATACTTCCAAACAAACCAACTGGGAACCTCCCAGGGTGACACAGGCTTTTGTAACCTCCCCTATGTAAATACAAAACACAGGAATGGACTGCACTTACAGACTGGACTGCGTACACATCCTAAGCCACAGCAAACTATACAGCCCGAACACTGACAGACAGCTGCAAGGTTCCCAGCAACCCAGGCAGTTAACCCCAGAGCAACCTGGGTGACAGGCCCGCAGGGAAGCATTACAAACATTATCAACACAACACACAGAAAACCTGGCACTCGCCAGCAGATTCACAGTAATGTTTAAAAGCAAAACTGGGGGAAGTCAGTTACATTTGGCGCCAAAGGATCAAGCCCAGGACCACGACAAGGTCTCCCCCTTCCTGGGACCCTAAACCAGCACCCACACAATGCATACTTCCAAACAAATGACTAAACGATATCAACAGTACATGTGAAGCCGAAACAGAACCGGCATCCGTGTCCACAGCTAATCAGTAGAGTCCTGTCGTCATGGCAACATTAAACAACAAACGCGCTTGGCCAATCAAAACTGCCAAATATCGAGCGTGTGCCGCAGCCACAGAACTGTTAGTGAGAGGCTGTTGAAGGCTGTCTGAAAAATCACCAGTATAACATAGTGAATCATGCAATTAAGTGTATTCAATGTATACAACACAGAGTGCTTATCAGATTGGCAAATGTATACAACAAGTGCTGCAAAACCAGCACTAAAGGAAAGAGGCTATCTGTAAATTACAAGCACAGCAACTGAGCTGTTATTGAGAGGCAGAAGGAAGGCTTTCTGCAAATGACTAGCATAACATGGTGGATCAAAAAGCGTCCTAGTTTTAATTAGTTTGGTGGTTTTGTAATTTGGTATCACTCATAGGGGGTTATATATATATATATATATATATATATTTTGGCGATTATTTTTCGCCTCCTTCTTTTATTGGCAATCAATAAAGGTTATATTTTTTTTTACCAGCACATTTACCAGTTTCTACTGATTATTTAGTTGCTACTTAGCAACTCTTGGTTACAATTGATTAGGAATGAGTGCTATTTAATCCCTTCTTTGTCCATTTCTCTCCCCTCCCCATTATTAACTATATGTTTAAAGGGACAGCACCGTGAGTTGTATTACTCTCTATTTCCTATATAACGTTTGTATCCCAGTGCCAATTTAATTGTTTTCCTGAGGATCAAAAACTTTAACATATACAGTGTCCACAACAAAAGAGCAGAATGCTAACCAGATTGTCAAATGTATACAACGGGTGCTGCAGGAACAGCATTGAAGTAAAAGGCTACAAAAGGCGATCAGTAAAATCCCAGGACAGCACATTAGATCATGCAAGCCAGCAACAATAAGATGTGTAAAGCGAACAGTACCCTCATAGCCTAGAAGTAGGAAAACATATGACTAAGGTATGCGCAATATAATTAGGGCTATAAACAGACAGCATATACCAAAGCAGCCTGTTAAAACCGCTGGCCATATTAAATAATAGCAGCCCAAAGTGTAGCCAATAAGTATATTGTGTAGCCAATAGGATCACATCATAATAGATCAAACAGTACAATATACGTAGGATAATAATAAATTATAGTATAACAGGATCAAAAGCACTAGCAACACAGTAAATCATACAGGATATAACTAGGCAATAATTAAACCATGAATAGTGGCTAACAGTGAAAGGATCTATACATGATATAAAATAAATGTAAATAACATAATCTGAGCATCAAAATGTATATATATGTTGACCCAAGGTGTAACTATCATATTACTAAATGAGTGACAGCATAGAAGTAAACAATAGACAGGAGACATAACTAAACATACTAAATAACAAAGTTAAACCAATTAAATCCACAATGGTATGTAATAGGGCAGATAGATCAAAATCTGAAATGGTCAGCTCAAGCTAGAGCTTAAAGAGTACAAATTTAGATCATATAATCACAGTGCCAGAGGGCACAAATTGATAAACCCCAGAATGTCTGTGTAGGCAGTGCTCAGTCCGATGTTGACCTAAAGACACACTTGCCAATCAAGTTGAGTTTTTAGTCCATTTGAAATTAGCGTATCAACCAACATGCTTCTCTTCTTAGGAGTAGGCTATTTCTATTACTTCCCCTGGTCAGAAGTGGGACATGATCAATAATATTATACTTAAGGTCTTTGACTGTGTGTTTCATTTCCAAGAAGTGACGGGCTACCGGTTGGTCTCAGGTGCCCTTATTAAGGGCTATCCTTATAGCCGACCGATGGTTGGCCATGCGGGTGCATAGGTCATCAGTGGTTTTACCCACATAGAACAGGCCACAAATGCAGTGTAATAAATATACAATAAAGGTGGTAGTACATGTCATCCTGTATTTGTAAAAAAACTTTTGTCGTCTGTGCGGGTGGGTGAGGTACTGTCCCATTATAAGACCACTGCACATAGTGCATCCAATACAGCAAAATACTCCCTTCTTCTCCATTTTTAGCCAAGAGCTCTTGTTATAGCTTGTGAGTGGGTCTGTTTTGACCAAAATATCCCTTAGGGATCTGGACCGCCTGAAGCCAATTCTTGGTGGGGCCATTTGTTGAAAAGGAAGGGCATTGTCTGAGGAAATGATGGATGTGCCAATTGTCATGCAGATGTTTGCTGATCCGCTTTTTGTCACCTGTGTAGGTGGTCACAAAGGTCATTCTTTCCTCTGAGTTGTCTCTCCTCTTGCCTTCTGGATCTTGGAGCAGTGTCTGAACCTGTGTTTTGAGCAATTTAGGGGGATAACCCCTTTGGATGAATCTTTGTTAATGTCCTCTGAATTGTTGCGAAAGACTCTTTGCAACTGAGACTTGGGTAAATCACTTTTTAATGCTGGAGGGTGACAAGAGGTGTAGTATAAAAGAGAATTCCTGTCTGTTTCTTTCCTGAAAAGAGTGGAGTGTATTATATATATTTCTTTATATAGGCACACATCCATAAACTCTATTTGGCTCTTAGATAATTGCATCTTGAATGTTAGGGCTGAATTAGAACTGTTGAGCAGACTGTACCATTGCTCCAGTTCCTGTTCAGTGCCACCCCAAATGAGAAGCAGATTGTCTATGTAATGTCCATAGAATTTGATCTGGTGATCCATGAACAGTTCTGTGTCTGTGGTTTCAAATTTAGCCGTGTACAGGTTGGCATACGATGGGGCCACATTTGACCCCATCCCCGTCCCCTGTAGTTTTAGAAAGAACTGGTTCTCGAATTTAAAATAATTTGTTGTTAGGCAAAACTTCAGCAGATGTACCAGTACCTCCACAGGTGGACCCACATAATGGTATTTCAGTAGATGTTGACTCATTGCTAGGATTCCTTCCATGTGTGGTATAACAGTATACAAACTTGTGATGTCCAAGATCACTAGTAGGTCCTTTTCTTCACAAGGAATATTAGGAATTTGTTCCAAGAGCATCGCAGAATCCCTTAGGAAACTGTCCATCTGTCGTACCATAGGTTGCATGAAGGAATCCACAAATTTTGCAATCAGCTGTTGTAATGAACCGATAGCGGACACTGTTGGCCTGACAGGTGGATTGGTCAGGCTCTTATGGATTTTTGGCAAAGGATAAAGAATGGGAATTCTTGGACAGGTAACAGAGTAGGTTTGCTGAGTATGCCCATCTCAAATTGTTCCAGTAGGTAAATATCAATCACATGTTTGAATTGCAAGGTAGCATCACCAGAAAGTTTGGAGTAGATCAGGTTGTCACTCAGTTGGCCCAGGATTTCAGTCCTGTAATCAATGTAATTCAGTAGGACAAAAGCACTACCCTTGTCCGCTTCCCTGATAATAATGGTGTTATCCTCAGTCAGCTGTTTCAGAGCTGTTCTTTCTTTCTTGCTTAAGTTGTTGAAAGTTCTTTGTTTGTGTTCCTTAATAGATTGTTCCACCCCAGAATGAACCAATCGAGCATATGTGCGTGTGCTTGCATTTTGGGAACCAGGATCAAATGTAGATTTCTTTCGGCATATTTCCATTTCAGAATTTTGAAACTGGAATTTCTCCTTAAGTCGTAGTTGTCGTTGGAATCTCTAGTTATCTACAAACAGGTTGAAGCTGTTTGAGCTGTCCTTTATTAAGGGCTCAGTGTTCCACCGGGTTCAGTATGTGGTCACTTAAATTCACCACAATGTCAACCTCTTCTAATTCCTCCGTTGTCTTGGGGGTCTTCTGAATGTACCCCCCACCTTGTGTGGACCCTCTGCCTACCCCATTTTTTTACCTTGTTTGGACCCCACTGGTTGCATCCATGGTGGAACTGGCTTCGGCAGAGGCTTATTCCCCTTCTGAGCCTGAGCTATCCACAGCGGTAAGATGCCATGGTTTGTGGTGGCATGGGCGTCTAGGGTAGGAATGGAAGTCCCTCTGTCTGTCCTGTTTGTAACCATCGGTACACTCTCTTATCATGATTGTCACCAATAACGGTTTCCATTTTGTTGTTTTTTAAATCAATTAACTCTGATTCATATTTTGTAATATCCTCCTTTAGTTTATTAAGCTATTCTGTAGAGGTATCTAGCTGCAGCTTGTCCAAGTTTAGTTGTTCATACTGTGCAATTCCCATCCGGGTCTGTGCCAGTAATCTAGTCACCTCTTGTATGACCAAGAGTATTAGATCCATGGAGCACTTATTTAAAATGTGACACCATCTATCACAAAAGGCAGGATTAACCCTGCCCAGAGTGGGCACATTTCAAATCCTGATTCCTATGGGTATGAAGCCTTTACGGTGTAACTCAGATACGTGCCATTTAGTATCAGATACTTTTCTCTTTGTTTGAGTTTTACCAGGTGTGTAAAGTATACAGAGTTTTTTCAGTTGTTGGACCAGTAGGTAGTGCCCCAAACAATATCTGTGATGCATCCTCCTCAGTAAAGTGGAAGGTTGTAGCCTCAGCTACTGTTTCTTTCGTCTGTAACACCAGTTCTTTTGCCATAATCCTGATTCAAACATGTATAATATATGCAGAGTAAAGTTCACCAGTGACAATAAACAAAACCAAAGTCGAAACCAACAGGGTTATGCCTGGCATTTATAATCCAATGTGGTCGGGTGCTATAGCCAAATAAATAATATAACAGAACAGACAAGTAATCCAGATTCCAGTGTAGAATGCCCGGGGTGCAACAGAAAGTATGCACAATAATAAGAGAGAGTGCACTCACCAGGACTTGTAAATCAATTTATTCCATAAATGTGAACGTTTTCGGAGGTTTATCCCCTTCCTCAGATATACAGAAAAACAGATTAACTTACCCAACACCAAAACACCCAGTTATATGTGTAACTACCATCATACATGCTGTCCCAGGTAGGTGACGTCACCATCTTGGGCAACATGGGATTTCAGTCCTAAAATCAAAAGTTTCAAATATACATTTTATCCCAAAGCATATATCAATAATCAAACAATATACCTAATTGATATAATACAAGGTGAGTCATAGAAAAAACATGACTAAAGGATATCAACAGTACATGTGAAGCCGAAACGGAACCGGCAACCATGTCCACAGCCAATCAGTAGAGTCATGGCAACATTAAGCAACAAATGCACTTGGCCAATCAAAACTTCCAAATATTGAGTGTGTGCCACAGCCACAGAACTGTTAGTTAGAGGCTGTAGAAGGCTGTCTGAAAAATCACCAGCATAACATAGTAATCATGCAATTAAGCGTATTCAATGTACACAAAACAAAGTGATTATCAGATTGGCAAATGCATATAAGGAGTGTCGCAAAACCAGCAATAAAGAAAAGAGACTATCTGTAAATTACAAGCACAGCAACTGAGCTGTTATTGGGAGGCAGAAGAAGGCTGCCTGCAAATAACTAGCATAACATGGTAGATCATACACTTTAACGTATACAGAGTCCACAACAAAAGAGCAGAATGCCAACCAGAGTGTCAAATGTATACAACGGGTGCTGCAGGAACAGCATTGAAGTAAAAGGCTACAAAAGGCTATCAGTAAAATCCCAGGACAGCACATTAGATCATGCAAGCCAGCTACAATAGTATGTGTAAAGCAAACAATACCCTCATAGCCTAGAAGTAGGAAAACATATGACTAAGGTGTGTGCAATATAATTAGGGCTATACACAGAGAGCATATACTAAAGCAGCCTGTTAAAACCATTGGCCATATTAAATAACATAAGAACAAAGCGTAGCCAATAAGTATATTGTGTAGCCAATAGGAGCACATCTTAATAGATCAAACAGTACAATATATGTGGGATAATAATAAAAAATAGTATAACAGGATCAAAAGCACTAGCAACACAGTAAATCATACAGGATATACCTAGGCAATAATTAAACCATGAATAGTGGCAACAGTGAAACGATCTATACATGATATACATTTTTTTTTTAAATAACATAGGCCTAGATTTGGAGTTTTGCGGTAGAAGGGCTGTTAACGCTCCGCGGGCTTTTTTCTGGCCGCACCATAAATTTAACTCTGGTATCGAGAGTTCAAACAAATGCTGCGTTAGGCTCCAAAAAAGGAGCGTAGAGCATTTTTACCGCAAATGCAACTCTCGATACCAGAGTTGCTTACGGACGCAGCCAGCCTCAAAAACGTGCTCGTGCACGATTCTCCCATAGGAAACAATGGGGCAGTTTGAGCTGAAAAAAAACCTAACACCTGCAAAAAAGCAGCGTTCAGCTCCTAACACTTCCTACGTCTGCACCTAACACCCTAACATGTACCCCGAGTCTAAACACCCCTAACCTTACACTTATTAACCCCTAATCTGCCGCTCCCGCTATCGCTGACCCCTGCATATTTTTTTTAACCCCTAATCTGCCGCTCCGTAAACCGCCGCAACCTACGTTATCCCTATGTACCCCTAATCTGCTGCCCCTAACACCGCCGACCCCTAGATTATATTTATTAACCCCTAATCTGCCCCCCTCAACGTCGCCGACACCTGCCTACACTTATTAACCCCTAATCTGCCGAGCGGACCTGAGCGCTACTATAATAAATGGATTAACCCCTAAAGCTAAGTCTAACCCTAACACTAACACCCCCCTAAGTTAAATATAATTTAAATCTAACGAAATAAATTAACTCTTATTAAATAAATTATTCCTATTTAAAGCTAAATACTTACCTGTAAAATACATCCTAATATAGCTACAATATAAATTATAATTATATTGTAGCTATTTTAGGATTAATATTTATTTTACAGGTAACTTTGTATTTATTTTAACCAGGTACAATAGCTATTAAATAGTTAAGAACTATTTAATAGCTAAAATAGTTAAAATAATTACAAAATTACCTGTAAAATAAATCCTAACCTAAGATATAATTAAACCTAACACTACCCTATCAATAAATTAATTAAATAAACTACCTACAATTACCTACAATTAACCTAACACTACACTATCAATAAATTAATTAAACACAATTCCTACAAATAAATACAATTAAATAAACTAGCTAAAGTACAAAAAATAAAAAAGAACTAAGTTACAAAAAATAAAAAAATCAGCCAATCAGATTGAGCTCGCATTCTATTGGCTGATCGGAACAGCCAATAGAATGCGAGCTCAATCTGATTGGCTGATTGGATCAGCCAATCGGATTGAACTTGATTCTGATTGGCTGATTCCATCAGCCAATCAGAAAATTCCTACCTTAATTCCGATTGGCTGATAGAATCCTATCAGCCAATCGGAATTCGAGGGACGCCATCTTGGATGACTTCCCTTAAAGGAACCGTCATTCGTCGGGAGACAACGGAAGAAGAGGATGGATCCGCGTCGCCTGCTTCAAGATGGACCCGCTCCTCACCGGATGGAAGAAGATCGAAGATGCCGCTTGGAGAAGATGTTTGCCGGTCCGGATGTCCTCTTCTTGCCGGATAGGAGGAAGACTTTGGAGCCTCTTCTGGACCTCTTCAGCCACCGGATGATGGATCGCCAACCCCCGCTTGGGTTGGATGAAGATGTTGGAGCCAGGACGGATCGGTGATACCTGGATGGTGAAGACAAGGTAGGAAGATCTTCAGGGGCTTAGTGTTAGGTTTATTTAAGGGGGGTTTGGGTTAGATTAGGGGTATGTGGGTGGTGGGTTGTAATGTTGGGGGGGGGGTATTGTATGTGTTTTTTTTACAGGCAAAAGAGCTGAAATTCTTGGGGCATGCCCCGCAAAGGGCCCTGTTCAGGGCTGGTAAGGTAAAAGAGCTTTTAACTTTTTTAATTTAGAATAGGGTAGGGCATTTATTATTTTGGGGGGCTTTGTTATTTTATTAGGGGGCTTAGAGTAGGTGTAATTAGTTTAAAATTGTTGTAATAATTTTCTTATGTTTGTAAATATTTTTTTATTTTTTGTAACTTAGTTCTTTTTTATTTTTTGTACTTTAGCTAGTTTATTTAATTGTATTTATTTGTAGGAATTGTGTTTAATTAATTTATTGATAGTGTAGTGTTAGGTTAATTGTAGGTAATTGTAGGTAGTTTATTTAATTAATTTATTGATAGGGTAGTGTTAGGTTAATTGTAGGTAATTGTAGGTAGTTTATTTAATTAATTTATTGATAGGGTAGTGTTAGGTTTAATTATATCTTAGGTTAGGATTTATTTTACAGGTAATTTTGTAATTATTTTAACTATTTTAGCTATTAAATAGTTCTTAACTATTTAATAGCTATTGTACCTGGTTAAAATAAATACAAAGTTACCTGTAAAATAAATATTAATCCTAAAATAGCTATAATATAATTATAATTTATATTGTAGCTATATTAGGATGTATTTTACAGGTAAGTATTTAGCTTTAAATAGGAATAATTTATTTAATAAGAGTTAATTTATTTCGTTAGATTTAAATTATATTTAACTTAGGGGGGTGTTAGTGTTAGGGTTAGACTTAGCTTTAGGGGTTAATCCATTTATTATAGTAGCGCTCAGGTCCGCTCGGCAGATTAGGGGTTAATAAGTGTAGGCAGGTGTCGGCGACGTTGAGGGGGGCAGATTAGGGGTTAATAAATATAATATAGGGGTCGGCGGTGTTAGGGGCAGCAGATTAGGGGTACATAAGGATAACGTAGGTGGCGGCGCTTTGCGGTTGAAGATTAGGGGTTAATTATTGTAAGTAGCTGGCGGCGACGTTGTGGGGGGCAGGTTAGGGGTTAATAAATGTAATACAGGGGTCGGCGGGGTTAGGGGCAGCAGATTAGGGGTACATAAGTATAACGTAGGTGGCGGTCGGCAGATTAGGGGTTAAAAATTTTTAATCGAGTGGCGGCAATGTGGGGGGAGCTCGGTTTAGGGGTACATAGGTAGTTTATGGGTGTTAGTGTACTTTAGGGTACAGTAGTTAAGAGCTTTATAAACCGGCGTTAGCCAGAAAGCTCTTAACTCCTGCTATTTTCAGGCGGCTGGAGTTTTGTCGTTAGAGCTCTAACGCTAACTTCAGAAACGACTCTAAATACCAGCGTTAGAAAGATCCCATTGAAAAGATAGGATACGCAATTGACGTAAGGGGATCTGCGGTATGGAAAAGTCGCGGCTGAAAAGTGAGCGTTAGACCCTTTAATCACTGACTCCAAATACCAGCGGGCGGCCAAAACCAGCGTTAGGAGCCTCTAACGCTGGTTTTCACGGCTACCGCCGAACTCTAAATCTAGGCCATAATCTGTGCATCAAATTTGTATATATGTTGACCCAAGGTATAACTATCATATTACTAAATGAGTGACAGCATAGAAGAAAACAATAGACAGGAGACATAACTAAACATACTAAATAACAAAGTTAAACCAATTAAATCCACAATGGTATGTAATAGGGCAGATAGATCAAAATCTGAAATGGTCAGCTCAAGCTAGAACCTAAAGAGTACAAATCCAGATCATATAATCACAGTGCCAGAGGGCACAAATTGATAAACCCCAGAAGGTCTGTCTAGGCAGGGCTCAGTCCGATGTCGACTTAAAGGCACACTTGCCAATCAAGTTGAGTATTGAGTCCATTTGGAATTAGTGTATCAACCAACATGCTTTTCTTCTTAGGAGTAGGCTATTTCTATTACCTCCCCTGGTCAGAGATGGGAAATGATCAATAATAGTATACTTAAAGGGACAGTCTAGTCAAAATTAAACTTTCATTATTCAGATAGGACTTGTCATTTTCATCAACTTTCCAATTTACTTTTATCATCAAATTAGCTTTTTTCTCTTGGTATTCTGAGTTGAAACTAAACCTAGACAGACTCATATGCTAATTTCTAAGCCCTTGAGGGCTGCCTCTTATCACATGCTTTTTAAATTGCTTTTAAACACAAAGAGAGTGAAAGTACATGTGGGCCATATAGATAACACTGTGTTCAGGCACAGAAAGTTATTTAAGATTTAGCACAACACAATGCTAAATGCAAGTCAATAGATAATAAACAGTCACAGTCATGTGATCAGGGGGCTGGAAGAAGGTTCTTAGATACAAGGTAATCACAGAGGTAAAAAGTAACTGTGTTGGCTATGCAAAACTGGGGAATGGGTAATAAAGGGATTATCTATCTTTTAAAAAAATAACAATTATATTGTAGACTGTCCCTTTAAGGTCTTTGACTGTGTGTTTCATTTTCACGAAGTGACAGGCTACCGGTTGGTCTGAAGTGCCCTTTATAAAGACTATCCTTATAGCCGACCGATGGTCGTCAGTGGTTTTACCCACATAGAACAGGCCACAAATGCAGTGTAATAAATATACAATAAAGGTGGTAGTACATGTCATCCTGTATTTGGGAAAAAATTTCTGTTGTCTGTGTGAGTGGGTGAAGTACTGTCCCGTTATGAGACCACTGCACGTAAGAACACAAACAAAGCACTTTCAACAACTTAAGCAAGGAAGAAAGAACAGCTCTGAAACAGCTGACTGAGGATAACACCATTATTATCAGGGAAGCAGACAAGGGTGATGCTCTTGTCCTACTGAATTACAGTGATTACAGGACTGAAATCCTGGACAACCTGACCTACTCCAAACTTCCTGGTGATCCTACCTTGCAATACAAAAATGCAATTGATACTTACCTACTGGAACAATTTGAGATCGGCATACTCAGCAAAACTACTCTCGAGTAACTGACGGTTACCTGTCCAAGAATTCCCATTCTTTATACCTGGCAGGCTGACAGTGTCTGCTATCGGTTCATTACAACAGCCAAAATTTGTGGATTCCTTCATGCAACCTATGGTACGACAGATGAACAGTTTCCTAAGGGATTCTGCAATGCTCTTGGAACAAATTCCTAATATTCCTTGTGAAGAAAAGGACCTACTGGTGACCTTGGACGTCACCAGTTTGTATACTGTTATACCACACATGGAAGGAATCTTGGCAACACGTCAACATCTACTGGAATACCCTTATGTGGGTCCACCTGTGGAGGTACTGGTAGATCTGCTGAAGTTTTGCCTAACAACAAATTATTTTAAATTTTAGAACCAGTAATTTCTACAACTACAGGGGACGGCGATGGGGTCAAATATGGGCCCATCGTATGCCAACCTGTACATGGCTAAATTTGAAACTCCGGACACAGAACTGTTCATGGATCACCGGATCAAATTCTATAGATGTTACATAGACAATCTACTTCTCATTTGGGGTGGCACTGAACAGGAACTGGAGCAATGGTACAGTCTGCTCAACAGTTCTAATTCAGCCCTTACATTCAAGATGCAATTCTCTAAGAGCCGAATAGAGTTTTTGGATGTGTGCCTATATAAAGAACTGGATATAATACACTCCACTCTTTTCAGGAAAGAAAAAGACAGGAATTCTCTTTTATACTATACCTCTTGGCACCCTCCAGCATTTAAAAGTGCTTTACCCAAGTCTTAGTTGCAAAGAGTCATGTGCAACAATTCAGAGGACATTAACAAAGATAAACAGCTATTTGAGATGGAAAACAGATTCATCCAAAGGGGTTATCCCCCTAAATTGCTCAAAACACAGGTTCAGACACTACTCCAAGATCCAGAAGGCAAGAGGAGGGACAACTCAGAGGAAAGAATGACCTTTGTGACCACCTACATGGGAGACAAAAAGCTGATCAGCAAACATCTGCATGACAATTGGCACATCATTTCTTCAGACAATGCCCTTCCTTTTCAACAAATGGCCCCACCAAGAATTGGCTTCAGGCGTTCCTGATCCCTAAGGGATATTTTGGTCAAAACGGACCCATTCACAAGCTATAACAAGAGCTCTTGTCTAAAAATGGAGAAGAAGTATTTTGCTGTATTGGATGCACAACGTGCAGTGGTCTCATAACGGGACAGTACCTCACCCACCCACACAGACAGCAGAAGTTTATTTTCACAAATACAGGATGACATGTACTACCACATTTATTGTATATTTATTACACTGCATTTGTGGCCTGTTCTATGTGGGTAAAACCACTGACGACCTACCCACCAGCATGGCCTACCATCGATCGGCTATAAGGATAGCCCTTATTAAGGGCACTTCAGACCAACCGGTAGCTCGTCACTTTGTGGAAATGAAACACACATTCAAAGACCTTAAGTATGCTATTATTGATCATGCCCCACCTCTGACCAGGGGAGGTGATAGAAATACCCTACTCCTAAGAAGAGAAGCACGTTGGACTTATGATGCTTGATACGCTGATTCCAAATGGACTCAATACTCAACTTGATTGGCAAGTGTGCCTTTAGGTCGATATCGGACTGAGCTCTGCCTACACAGACATTCTGGGGTTTATCAATTTGTGCCCTCTGGCACTGTGATTATATGATCTGGATTTGTACCCTTTAGGTTGTAGCTTGAGCTGACCATTTCAGATTTTGATCTATCTGTCCTATTACATACCATTGTGGATTTAATTGGTTTAACTTTGTTATTTAGTATGTTTAGTTATGTCTCCTGTCTATCGTTTACTTCTATGCTGTCGCTCATTTAGTAATATGATAGATAAACCTTGGGTGAACATATATACAAATTTTGATGCTCAGATTATGTTATTTAATTTTTTTATATCATGTATAGATCCCTTCACTGCTAGCCACAATATTTATGGTTTAATTATTGCCTAGTTATATCCTGTATAATTTACTGTGATGCTAGTGCTTTTGATCCTGTTATATACTATTTTCGATTATTATCCCACGTATATTGTACTGTTTGATCTATTATGATGTACTCCTATTGGCTACACAATATACTTATTGGCTACTCTTTGGGCTGCTGTTATTTAATATGGCCAGCGGTTTTAACAGGCTGCTTTGGTATATGCCGTCTGTTTATAGCCCTAATTATATTGCGCACTCCTTAGTCATATGTTTTCCTACTTCTAGGCTATGAGGGTACTGTTCGCTTTACACATACTTTTGTTGCTGGCTTGCATGATCTAATGTGCTGTGCTGGGATTTTACTGATAGCCTTTTGTAGCCTTTTACTTCAATGCTGTTCCTGCAGCACCCATTGTATACATTTGAGAATCTGGTTAGCATTCTGCTTTTTTGTTGTGGATACCGTATACGTTAAGATGTATGATCCACCATGTTATGCTAGTCATTTGCAGACAGCCTTCTTCTACCTCTCAATAACAGCTCAGTTGCTGTGCTTGTAATTTACAGATAACCTCTTTCCTTTAGTGCTGGTTTTGCGGCACTCATTGTATACATTTGCCAATCTGATAAGCACTCTGTGTTGTGTACATTGAATATGCTTAATTGCATGATTCACTATGTTATTCTGGTGATTTTTCAGACAGCCATCTGCAGCCTCTCACTAACTGTTCTGTGGCTGCGGCACGCGCTCAATATTTGGCAGTTTAGATTGGCCAAGCGCATTTGTTGTTTAACCCCTTAATGACCGGACCATTTTTCCATTTTCTTACCCTTAATGACAATGGCTATTTTTACATTTCTGCAGTGTTTGTGTTTAGCTGTAATTTTCCTCTTACTCATTTACTGTACCCACACATATTATATACCGTTTTTCTCGCCATAAAATGGACTTTCTAAAGATACCATTATTTTCATCATATCTTATAATTTACTAAAAAAAAAAAAAAGATAAAATATGAGGAAAAAATGGAAAAAACACGCTTTTTCTAACTTTGACCCCCAAAATCTGTTACACATCTACAATCACCAAAAAACACCCATGCTAAATAGTTTCTAAATTTTGTCCTGAGTTTAGAAATACCCAATGTTTACACATTCTTTGCTTTTTTTGCAATTTATGGAGCAATAAATACAAGTAGCACTTTGCTATTTCCAAACCACTTTTTTTCAAAATTAGCGCTAGTTACATTGGAACCCTGATATCTGTCAGGAATACCTGAATATCCCTTGACATGTATATATTTTTTTTTAGAAGACAACCCAAAGTATTGATCTAGGCCCATTTTGGTATATTTCATGCCACCATTTCACCGCCAAATGCGATAAAAAAAAAAGAAAAAGTTAACTATTTCACAAATTTTGTCACAAACTTTAGGTTTCCCACTGAAATTATTTACAAACAGCTTCTGCAATTATGGCACAAATGGTTGTAAATGCTTCTCTGGGATCCCCTTTTTTCAGAAATAACAGACTTATATGGCTTTGGGGTTGCTTTTTGGTAATTAGAAGGCAGCTAAATGCCGCTGCGCACCACACGTGTTTTATGCCCAGGAGTGAAGGGGTTAATTAGGGAGCTTGTAGGGAGCTTGCAGGGTTAATTTTAGAGATCAGCCTCCCACCTTACACATGGCTCTCTCTGCATCGGAGGCTTGTAAAGGGGTATTGCAGGATGCCTCCATATTGAGGCATCACTGCAATACCCTCAGAGCTGCTGGAAGCGATTGTGATCACTTCCAGCACTCCGTTAGACAACTGACGTACCAGGTACGTCCATTGTCATTAACTGCTTGTTAATGCATGACGTACCTGGTACGTCAGTTGTCATTAAGGGGTTAATGTTGCCATGACGACAGGACTCTACTGATTGGCTGTGATGCAATCAGCCAATAGGATTAAGCTGGCATTCTATTGGCTGTTCCAATCAGCCAATAGAATGCGAGCTTAATCCTAATGGCTGATTGGTTCAGCCAATAGGATTGAAGTTCAATCCTATTGGCTGATTGCATCAGCCAATAGGATTTTTTCTACCTTAATTCCGATTGGCTGAGAGAAATCTATCAGCCAATCGGAATCTAAGGGACGCCATCTTGGATGTACTCTGGGATTATCTAATGTTGGTTCTAAGGAGTCTGAAGGCTATAGAGTGACTGCAGTCTCGGGTCCTTTGGTCTAACTATACCCATTAAGGGTGACCTGATAATACATGTCTAACAATTAGAAACTGACTCATCCCTGATTGCTTATAGTAGGCGTCTATGAGGTATAAACTGTGAAAGTGAATCATCCATCAGCCCATTGGGATATTATCTATGAGGTATAGGCTTGAATAATGAAGTTGGATAACAGATGCCTCTGCAGAAAATCACTAACGTATAGTTACAGAGGTAAAAGGCATGTATCAGGATATAAGCATATTATGTGTGGACTCTCTTATAGTATATATTGACAACCATTACTAACACTAAATATAGAAGGTAGTTAATCTAGAATATACACTGCACCCTGGTTTTCAGAGTGTATGCGTTAGGAAAACTTAAAGTATTAAACAATGTGCATAAAGTCACATGCATGGGGGCTTATGAGCTTGCCACTTAATGCATTCGCAGTTATCCTACTCCTGACCGGGTTAAGTCTGTGAAGTCCCGTACCTTATCAATGTTGAAACATATAACTAGGAGAAAGTAACAGAGGGACTTTTAAATGGTACAACCCCAAAGAATACACAGCCAGATCTCCCTGAGACTGTAGAGTTGCCCATAGGCCATGTGGATCCTCGGCTGCCCTGGATCCCCCACCTGGGGGACGGCTGCATCCCCCGACCGGGCAATCCAGGACAACAGGATGAGTACTGACTCCTTGGCTGGTGTGAAAGTGAGGACAGGTGGCAGGTTAGGAATCTGGTGTTTCACAGCAGGAGGCCGGACCAGATTAGGTATCAGCGTAGCGGACATTTTCGTGAAAATCAGTGTGCCTGTAACTGGGACCGGCTGGGGACCCCACGTGCGCATCTCAAAGCTATTTTCAGTATTTCTTCTCCAGGTAAGGTCTGGGCTCTGTCCGTACTCAACTGATCTGCAAGTCGGGGTTATGTTAGTATTGGAAAAGTCCTCCGTTGGGACTGTATTGTCACACTCCAGTACTGGAAGTTGTCTCGCTTCATCTTCAGTATAGATCCCTTTGGCAGCAGCCATCAGTTCAGCGAACCCTCTGTCCATTTTGCGGTCTAGCTCCATAAGTAAATCCAAGATGCTACTGTGGAACTCTTCCATCTTGTTGTCTAAAGGTGGTAATTAGTTGGGCCCAGTATACCCGGTAAAACCGGGGAGGGGGGGGGGTTGAGAATGAAATAGTAGGCTGCCTGTTTACCCGACTCGGAGTGCGGTATAGTTCTCCAAACGATACAGGTCTCTAAGGCTTAAGCTGTAATGGGAGATGAAGTGTAAAGCCTTCTTGGATAACAATTGCTTAGGGTGAGTCATCGGGTAGAACGTTACAGCTTCCTGAGAGGATGACGGCCTAGTATCGTTACTTGGCTATTTCAGGACCTGAGAGCTTTTGTGTTAAGATCTGGGTATAATCCGGATCTGCCAGAGAAATAGTAGTAGAGCGCTATGAATATGATGCAAAACCAGATCCATACCCTATGAAATCTTGATAGTTAATAAATTGGCTCCAGGAGCTTCATAAAATGCGACTGTTCATGGCCGCCTCTAAGCCACGCCCCTAGTTTAAATATCTTGTAATTTGTTTTTTAGTTTCTGTAATTTAGTGGGGTTTTTTTGTGATTTTGCAAATTTAATTTAATTTATTTAATTGTATTTAATGTAGGGAATTTATTTAATTGTAGTGTTAGGTGTTAGTGTAACTTAGGTTAGGTTTTATTTTACAGGTAAATTTGTATTTATTTTAGCTAGGTAGTTAGTAAATAGTTAATAACTATTTACTAACTAGTCTACCTAGTTAAAATAAATACAAACTTGCCTGTAAAATAAAAATAAAACCTAAGCTTGCTACAATATAACTATTAGTTATATTGTAGCTAACTTAGGGTTTATTTTATAGGTAAGTATTTAGTTTTAAATAGGAATAATTTAGTTAATGATAGGAATTTTATTTAGATTTATTTAAATTATATTTAAGTTAGGGGGTGTTAGGGTTAGACTTAGGTTTAAAGGGTTAATAGTGGTGGTGACGTTGGGGATGGCAGATTAGGGGTTAATAAATGTAGTCTTGATAAAGGCCTCTCTTGTGGGCCGAAACGCGTTGACAGAGTTATGGTGAGCTATTTATTCCTTGATTATTGAATTATAATACAGTATTACACTATTGTTATTATCCTTTATTTTCAGGTTTTGAAGATTCCCCAGGATTATTTTTACCTCTATTTTTATTTTTATTTGTATTTTTTCTATTTTTATTTTTATATTCATTCATCATTTTTGTTTATCTCCATGCTTCTTCTACAATAAATAATTTTTTCACATGGAAGTATAACCCCTCCACCAAAGACCCCTTTTAGGGATCACTCTCACTAGTTTGTGCACATACTAATAACAATTTTTTTGGTTTTTTACCTTTTGGATATTTAACATTTTTATGGACTTATTTTTATCACTATTCTGGATTGAATTCACGGATTTATTATTATTATTTTTTGTCACCACTTTTTATAGAATTTTTTGAACTTTCAGATTATCTACCTTCACTAAATGTTTTTTTTAAATGTTTTTTGAAAAGCTTTATAAATAGAACTTTTGAATTTGCTGGACTTACACCACTCATTTATATCACGGTTTTGGACAACACCTAAATTGGACAGTTTATTTTTTGGATACACATGGAAAAACCTTTTTTATATATCTTTTAACTTTGAGAAGGGATTATTGAACATTATTTGTTTATTATTATTATTTCCTGATCTATGTTAATACAATTACATATGAGACGATCTTCATGAGACATTATACATACAGCTAATAAGCCAAACACGCGTGTTTTTATATATGTTTATGTGTTTTTATACATCATTTCTTGCCGTTTTGCTAAAGTATATTTTAAATGACACCCTTGTTTTAAATGTTTAATATGTATTAAATACTTTTATGTACCAACTATGCCACTCTTAGATTTCAAATCTAGATTTCAAAACCTATACATCTATACAGCACAACCACCATATTTGTAGCTGAGCCATAGTGCTATACATTTTTTCAGACGAAAAACCATATTTTTATACCTATATCTCATTAGACCTCGCGACTATTTGGCGCTCCTTTCTAACCACCATTTGACAAATCTTGATAGTTAATAAATTGGCTCCAGGAGCTTCATAAAATGCGACTGTTCATGGCCGCCTCTAAGCCACACCCCTAGTTTAAATATCTTGTAATTTGTTTTTTAGTTTCTGTAATTTAGTGGGGTTTTTTTGTGATTTTGCAAATTTAATTTAATTTATTTAATTGTATTTAATGTAGGGAATTTATTTAATTGTAGTGTTAGGTGTTAGTGTAACTTAGGTTAGGTTTTATTTTACAGGTAAATTTGTATTTATTTTAGCTAGGTAGTTAGTAAATAGTTAATAACTATTTACTAACTAGTCTACCTAGTTAAAATAAATACAAACTTGCCTGTAAAATAAAAATAAAACCTAAGCTTGCTACAATATAACTATTAGTTATATTGTAGCTAACTTAGGGTTTATTTTATAGGTAAGTATTTAGTTTTAAATAGGAATAATTTAGTTAATGATAGGAATTTTATTTAGATTTATTTAAATTATATTTAAGTTAGGGGGTGTTAGGGTTAGACTTAGGTTTAAAGGGTTAATAGTGGTGGTGACGTTGGGGATGGCAGATTAGGGGTTAATAAATGTAGGTGGCGGCAATGTTGGGGGCAGCAGATTAGGGGTTAATAAATATAATGTAGGTTGCGGCGATGTCCGGAGTAGAAGATTAGGGGTTAATAAGTATAATGTAGGTGGCGGCGATGTTAGGGGAGGCAGATTAGGGGTTTATAATATTTAACTAGTGTTTGTGAGGCGGGAGTGCGGTGGTTTAGGGGTTAATATGTTTATTCTAGTGGCGGTGATGTCCGGAGCGGCAGATTAGGGGTTAATAATTTTATTTTAGTGTTTGCGATGTGGGAGGACCTCGGTTTAGGGGTTAATAGGTAGTTTATGGGTGTCAGTGTACTTTTTAGCACTTTAGTTATGAGTTTTATGCTACAGCATTGTAGTGTAAAACTACTGACTTTAGAATGCGTTAGGAATCTTATCAGTATAGGGTGTACCGCTCACTTTTTGGCCTCCCAGGACAAACTCGTAATACCAGCGCTATGAAAGTCCCATAGAAAAAAGGGTTTACGATTTTTACGTAAGTCGGTTTGCGGTAAGGCCAAATAAGTGTGCAGTGCCCCTAAACCTGCAAGACTCGTAATACCAGCAGTAGTGAAAAAGCAGCGTTAGGATCTGTTAACGCTGTTTTTTCAGCTTACCGCAAAACTCGTAATCTAGCCGTTAGTCTTTTATGCCTCTGGAGTAGCAATACAAAAGAGCAACAGTGTTATTCCATGGTGTGGTTGTTAATGCACGCCTTCATAGTAAAACATTGCTGCTCTTACACAGTGAGATAATACACAGTTCAGAAATTTGTGAGTTTATTTGCAAGGGAGACACATTTAAATCCTCAGTTTTACAACAATCTTACAAAATAGGAAGATATATTAATTGTAGTATCATATTTGTTGTATATTTATTAACATTCACAGTGTGTTGAAAGCAGTATGTAGGTCGTACCACCAGATGTTTGAAAGATTGAAAAAAAGAGAACACCTATTTCAGTTATTGCAGATCCCCCTGTTTATCCTGTAGTGCGACATTTTGCATTACATGATGATCATAATTTCGGTAATATGTTTAGTTTTTAGTGTTCCCAAAGTGTTCATTGGAGGTGAAAAATTAGTAGAACTGAAAATAATAGAGGCTATGTGGATCTTTAAGTTAAAAACTGGTACACCAGATGGTATGACTGAAACTTGAGATTTGAAATACTTCACTGGTTTATGAAATATGTTTCACCAGTAAGTATACGCTAAGGTTTTTTTCTTTAGTATTTTTTTTCTACATACTTTTCTTTGCAATACAAGCCACATTGTAAACATGTATTCACTTAATGATATTATCACAACACTTACTTCAATATTTACTTCCTCGCCCACACAGCAGTTTTTTTTTTACATATAAACTCACTTTGTTCTTTCTGCACAAACTTCAGTAACAACGCACTTCATACTCCCTTTCTGACACATGCGTCATTTCACACAGTTTTACATTCTCTGCATACAGTGATAGCACGCTCCCACACCTGTATTTTTGGATACTTTTATTTTATCATCCTTATTTCATTTAGTTTTTTTTAATTTGTTTAAATAAATGTTTTTTACTTGTATTTATATATGCATTATTAACATGGACTTTTTTGGAGTCATAACGATATTATACTTTATACTATAATACATTTTATAGTTAACATGGCAAGACCCAAATTGTTCACTACAGATTAAGATAATTTGTGTGCATAAATACATTGATACGCATGTTTGTGAATCTCCCCTTTTAATGATCACAAAAGGGTTAATGTTTCTGTATTTAAACCGGCTAATGATTGTGTACAGCATCCCTGACAAATTGCCTATGGGCATGAAATGCTTAGGATTTTGGTATGTTGCGGGCTTGGTTTATACCCTGTCAACATGTTTTTTTTTAATGTTTGTAGTACAAGAAAGATATTTTTTTTAACTACAATATATTTCCTTGCCGTTGGACAATATTGTTTTGGAGCATAGTCACAGACAAGCATCCAGATTAAATTCTAAAGGTCCCTCTACAATGAGATGTGGTTTCAGGGGAAATTTTGAGGTAAAATATCTTCCTTTTTTACATAGAGATGTTAATATGATATTTTTTAGCATTTTATAAATATGCTACTTCACTTTCAAGTGATTCAGTGTGTTGTAGCATGTCCCTTTAAACATTTTGTGTAATTAAAGTTAATGGGGCATATTTATCAAGCTCCGAAAGGAGCTTGATGCCCCGTGTTTCTGGCAAGCCTGCAGAAACACGGACCGCCTCACAAAGACCGCTGCTCCATAACCTGTCCGCCGGCTCTGAGCAGGCGGACAGACATCGCCACAATACAACCCGATCGAGTACGATCGGGTTGATTGACACCCCCTGCTGGCGGCCCATTGGCCGCGAGTCTGCAGGGGGCGGCGTGGCACCAGCAGCTCTTGTGAGCTGTTGGTGCAATGCTGAATACGGAGAGCGTATTGCTCTCCGCATTCAGCGAGGTCTGTCGGACCTGATGGGCAGTGTTGGATCAGGTCCGCCAGACCTTGATAAATATGCCCCAATAAGTTAATAAGAAACAGAAAAAAAGCAGGGTCCTCCTTAGCATTTGCTAGGCCCTGGGCAAGATAAATGTTTAAGGCCTAAGTGACAACTTATATGACATTTAAAATAGATGGCTAACCTTTTTTGGTTGAAAGTCATAGTAACAATGCAATAGAGGTAAGCAAGGCACACTATGCCCCCCAAAAATCTAAAATATTAGAATCTACTGTGTATACCATGAAAAAACTTACTTTCCGAAATGGACCTTTAGTACACTTGTGATTAATTGGTTAATTAAAGTGAATGTAAATTTTGATGCTAAAGTGCCCGGTTTTTAAAAATTCGATTATAAATAGTGGCACTTTAATTCATCAAAATTTACATTTCACTTGTGTTGTGAAAAAATACTTACCTTTTAATCTTGACCCGTCGCAAAGCCTCTTCCTGGGTCTAAAGTGAGGAATCCGGCTTCCTCCAATCACAGCGTGGAATCAGACACTGATTCCCCCGGGGGTCTTGTGACGACCGGAGGAAGCTGGAGCGGCTGTCAAGTTTAAAAGGTAAGGTTTCTTTCACAACACAAGTGAAATGTAAATTTTGATGAATTAAAGTGCCCCTGTTTTTAATCAAATTTTTAAAAACCGGGCACTTTAGCATCAAAATGTACATTCACTTTAAAGATTAATTATTCTGCACATTTTTTTTCACTATTGATGCTTCAGATTTCTTTCAGCTTTTCAGTTAGTGAAGCTATTGAACAAAGCACAATGAAATGTACATTTAAATATTTGAACAAGTGAGGCTGGATTGATAGCTATTTAACATAGTACTGGCATTTGGTTCTTCACAATAAGTTAATTTATCCAAAATGCAAAAATCAAAACTCAAGGTCACAGAAAAGATGTACTCACTAACTTGTTATTTTGACAACTACTGTTTAAATAAATAATCATATATAGCAAAACTGACACAGATCATGATTGATTATTGGTAATTCTTTAAATGCAATGTTTTCTTTTTTTCCATGACCATCAATATGAGTTATTTAACCTGAGATATATGTTGGTTAAAGGAATTTGCAATACAGGGCATTTTCCAAAATCTTGATAACATAGTATATGAAAGTCACAAACTGCTGTCATTCAGGAAACTTCTTAGTTAACTCTTGTGTAACCAATGGTTAGTTCCTCACATGAGATGAAAGCAATACTTTGCCATGAGTGGAAATCTTGAGGTGTGGCTAATGTTTATTTCTTTATTAGTGAGAAATATGATTGATTGATACATATACATAGATCCAACGGCAGATTCACCTTACATTCTGAGTTCAGGAATTTCAGTAAGACTAAAAAGCAATACTGTAACACATTAACACTTTTGCTTGTAAGCCTATCAACATTCTGGCTATAAATAGAGATCCTCTCTAGTGGAATAGACTTACCTGAATTGACCATCTGCGATTATTCCAGAACATGATCTTTGAAAGTTCACTTGTTGGCAGTGTCCTTTTTTATGGCTGGGCACAGTGAGAAGGAAGTTATGTAACCTATCACCACCGAATGTGCTTAAGTTTCTACGTAGCCTCAAATCATTCTGAGAATGGTAAAGAAATAGAGACAACTCATTATAAATCATAATTATTTACACAATCTGGATGGAAAAAAAGGATATTTTAATTAATTGTCCTCTAGTATTTATATCATGATTATAAACAAACTCATGGGGGCCGAATTATCAAAGTGCGAGCGGACATGATCCACACATCACATCGATAAATGCAGACAGCATATTAAATATGAAAATAATGAATTAACCTCATAATTAGGTATTTGGGCACCTATTTTTATCAAGAGGTTTGAATGTAGCCAAGCTTAGAGTCAAAACCATGTTTAATACCAGTAATTGCTTCATCAGTCTCAATATAAAATTTAAACTTTAAAAGAGGTCTTTTAGTAAAAAAATATTATCAGCAATACCATAGTAACTGTCAACACCATGCTGCTGCCATTTAACCCCTAGAATGACATGCATGTGAAACTAAACCACCAATTGCCACCCCTTACTTTAAAGGTTTAACGTTTTAAGTTTTTTTCCGATCTGTTTTCCTCATTCAATTTTGTACCTTACACCCTTCATTTCTGGGTGCCCCTGATTTCGCCACCCGGCTTCTTCTAATTATGTTTCTTCTTTCCAACACCCTTGTGACTTACCATCTGTTTTTGATTCCTTCTCACCTTTTGACACACTGATTTTTTTTTCTCTTTTTCTTAGTCTTAGCTCTTCTTCACATAAGACACTGCCATTCTATGAGGCCGATTTATCCAAGCGTCAATCTCGGTGCATTCGCTGGAGTCAATACGCTCGCCAGACATCGCCAGACATCTCTGCCGCCAATTCACATACGATGCCCTTATTTATTAAAAAGTCTGTCAAAAACACACGCGTCAAGTACGGAGTGATGAGCATCGGACTGTTGATAAATAAAAATCATCAATGTTACGGATATTCAGTTTTTTCCAACTTTTTTAATACTATATCATTACTGTCTATGAACAAGCACATTTCTCTCAAGCTAATCTTTTATTTTTCATCTGTTAATGTCCAAGAAATAGCTAGATTTATACCTGAACAAACAATAATATCTCATTGTTTTATTTCTTTGTTATACAAAAAAATCTGATATATGATATTTTCACATAAATCAATGTGTATTTGTATTTCTATAAATCATGATATAACTATCTCATGTTTTTTTCTTTTTTTTTTAAATAATTATTATTGCTAGAATTTATACATATATCTTTGCACATACTTGTGTGTGTGTATATATATATATATGTGTGTTATGTTAGAAATATTTTCCAAACATTTTTACATGTCCCTAAATTTTATTTTGTTCTAAACAATCTTGTCTTTCATATCTCTGTGTTTATTTATACCACTATATGTATATAGTGTAAATATATTATTATTCTGAGCAAGAATAATATGTGAATATAACATGTAATCATGGTATCATATGTATTTATTTGCAATCAATGGATATTTTATGAGCTGTGACAGTTTTCTTTGATAAATCAGCCCCTAAGAGTCTACTCCCCCTCCCTTGACACTCCCACTCCCCCTACAGCCCAACCTTTGTTTTCTGTGTCTTTCTACCTGCCTCTTCCAGGAATTCTAATCTTATTGAGCAATCTTTCAATGTCTTACTTTACCCTACCCTCACAGTACATGTTGGCATTCATGGTTCCCTCAATTAACTGTAGCTCCCCAGTGCAGGCAGCACACATGCAGGCCCAGACCATGACACTCCCACCACCATGCTTGACTGTAGGCAAGACACACTTGTCTTTGTACTCCTCACCTGGTTTGCCGCCACACATGTTTGACACCATCTGAACCAAATAAGTTTATCTTGGTCTCATCAATCCACAGGGCATGGTTCCAGCAATCCATGTCCTAAGTTTGCTTGTCTTCAGCAAACTGTTTGTGTGCTTTCTTGTGCATCATCTTTAGAAGAGGCTTCCTTCTGGGACGACAGCCATGCAGACCAATTTGATGCAGCATGCAGCATATGGTCTGAGCACTGCAGCAATGCTGGCAGCACTCATACATCTATTTCCCAAAGACAACCTCTGGATATGATGCTGAGCACGTGCACTCAACTTCTTTGGTCGACCATGGCAAGGCCTGTTCTGAGTGGAACCTGTCCTGTGAAACCGCTGTATGTTCTTGCCCACTGTGCTGCAGCTCAGTTTCAGGGTCTTGGCAATCTTCTAATAGCCTAGGCCATCTTTATGTAGAGCAATAATTCTTTTTTTTTAGATCCTCAGAGAGTTCTTTGCCATGATGTGCCATGTTGAACTTCTAGTGACCAGTATGAGAGAGTGTGAGAACGATAACACCAAATTTAACACACCTACTCCCCATTCACACCTGAGACCTTGTAACACTAATGAGTCACATGACACCAGAGAGGGAAAAAGGCTAATTGGGTCCAATTTGGACATTTCGACTTAGGGGTGTACTCACTTTTGTTGCCAACGGTTTAGACATTAATGGCTGTGTGTTGAGTTATTTTGAGGGGACAGCAAATTTACACTGTTATATAGGCTGTACACTCACTACTTTACATTGAAGCAAAGTGTTGTCACATAAAAATATATAATAAAATATTTACAAAAATGTGAGGGGTGTACTCACTTTTGTGAGATACTGTATATGTGTGTGTCTGTGTACATAAGTATTAATAGACATATATATATATATATATATATATATATATATATATATATATATATATATATATATATATATATATATATATATATATATATACACACATATAAACACATAAATACAAATGTATACATATATACAGTATAAGTGCATTGGAGCTCTTTGCAGTCAAGTAGTTGAAAACATAAAATCATATTTATGCAATATTCATATTTAAGTGTTTATCTGTGTTTGTACTGTAAATATTTTGCATTACAATGTTCTTCACATAGGGGAATATATTCTAAGTATTTTTAAATAGATATTCCTATTTGTATATATCTATATTTGTATATATCTATACACACACACACACACACACACACACATATATATATATATATATATATATATATAGTCATGGCTAAAACTATTGGCACCCCTGCATTTCAGTCTGATAATGCACCACTTCGCCCAGAAATTTGTTGCAATTGCAAATGTTTAGGCATTCTTATGTTTATTTCTTTTGTTTGTATTGGTATGACATAAAAAAGGGGAGAAAAAAAGCTAAATCTGACACATTCCACGCAAAACTACAAAAATGGACTTGACAAAATTATTGGCACCCTCAATTTAATATTTGGTAACACAACCCTTGGAAAAAATAACTGAAATCAATCACTTCCTGTAACCATCAATGAGTTTCTAACACATCTCTACTGGAATTTTGGACCACTCTTCTTTCGCCAACTGCTCCAGGTCTCTCAAATTAGAAGGGTTCCTTTTCCCAACTGGTGTTTTGAGATCTCTCACAGTCCAAAGAAAGCAGCAGCACTCACCAATTATGCAAAAACTTCCATCTTTATTGGGATATTCAAAGAATAAAAGACAACGTTTCGGACCTCTAGTCCTTAGTCATGTCAATACATAAATGCAGGTAACACACCTTAAAGGGACAGTCAAGTATAAATTAAACTTTCATTATTCAGATAGGATTTTTAATTTTAATTGACTTTCCAATTTACTTTTATCATCAAATTTGCTTTTTTCTCTTGGTATTCTTAGTTTAAACTAAACATAGGTAGGCTCATATGCTAATTTCTAAGCCTTTGAGGGCTGCCTCTTATCACATGCTTTTTAAATCTCTTTTCAACACAAAGAGACAGAAAGTACACGTGGGTTATATAGATAACACTGTTTTCAGGCACAGAAAGTTATTTAAGATCTAGCACAATACAATGCTAAATTTAAGACAATAGATAATAAACAGTCATGTGATCAGGGGGCTGGAAGAAGGTTCCTAGATACAAGGTAATCACAAAGATAAAAAGTACATTAATATAACTGTGTTGGTTATGCAAAACTGGGGAATGAGTAAAAAAGGGATTATCTATCTTTTAAAACAATAACAATTCTATGGTTGACTGTCCCTTTAATATAGGGATGGGGGTTAATAAGAATAAGGGAGCCAAATTTACTTTTAACGAAGTCTCTGAGATTAAAGAATTTATGAGAACCCTAGAATCTTAGCCACAGGTCTCCCGCTGAGTTAGTTAAACGGGTAACAAGACAACTAGGACTCTAGGTTAGGGTCATAGAATCTCTCTGGCGAGTTTAATTTTTTCGCAATCAATTTTTTTTTGTTTTATTTGTTTTAATGTAAAGTTATGCTTAGGATTTGTATCTTGTTATTGTATGAGAATCATGCAGTGCTGTGATTTTGTCCACCAAGAGGTCGTCATCAGCGAGATTTTTTATTTTCTCTCTGGACTGATGGGGTGTTTTTTTTTGTTTTGTTTTTTTCTTTCTTTTCTCCCTCGCTTCCTCTCGCGCGTGCCCCCTCCCCCTCCTCCCCGGCTGTACTTCCGTCACGGGCTCGATCTGGACTATGTGTTTCAGATAGATTAGATAATAGCGGTGGGTGTTAAAATTCTCTCGTGGAATGTGGGAGGGATTTCCTCGCCGGCCAAGCGCAAATTAGTTATTAAAATACTGGCTTTAGAAAGGCCGGAGGTGGTTCTCCTTCAGGAGACCCATTTAGACGGAATAGAAGCAGCTAAGCTTAAAATAAAATGGGTTGGCGAGGTTATTTCCTCCTCCTCCTCAGTCAAAAAGCGAGGAGTGGCGGTCTTATTCCATAAAGATCTGGACTATCAAGTTATTAAAGTCGAGGTAGATCCCTCCGCCCGCTATATTATATTACAGGTGATGATAAAATCTGTTAAATATATTTTTTTCAATATTTACGCCCCCAATACATTTTCATTATCATTTTGGGACCAGATTTTGATTATTTGTGGGGACTTTAATGCAACCATGTGTCCAGAATTAGATCGCTTTTCAAAAAAGAATTATGCTAAATATAAGTACCATGCCAAGTATTTTAAAGGATTTTGTAGCAAATTGACTCTGACTGACATATGGCGTATTCAAAATCCTACAGCTAGAGCTTTCACGTGTGAGTCCAAGGCGCACAGGACCTTTTCGAGGATTGATCTCTTTTTAATTTCTGAATCTTTGTTAATTCATCAGTTTAAAATGGGAATTGGTGAGTTTTTGTTGTCGGATCACGCCATAATATCTTTAACCCTTCTTGATACTCATGAGCCTAGCCCTTCAGTTCAGGTCTTTCGCTTCCCGCGTTTCTTATATACTAATCCAAGATTTATATCTTGGATCAAGAGTATCTGGAACGAGTATGTATCTTTTAACTCTAATTATAGCCACAAGACGGAAGTCTTTTGGGAGGCTGCTAAAGCCGTGATGCGGGGTGAAATCATAGCTTATATGAGTATTCGCTCCAAAAAAATCAAGGAACAGGGGAGTTCTTTTTTTCTTAAAGCTAGAGCGGCATATAGGGACACTCTGGTCGATCCTTCTCCATTAAATTGGGCAGTTTATTTTGAGGCCAGAAAAGAAAGGGAGATCTTTTTAAAACAGAGATCTATGGAGGAGGAGGTAAGACTGAATCTTAAATATAAGAGTTTTCACGGGTGTTCAGCGAAATACCTGTCGCGCCTTACCAAGAATAGAAAGAAGAGAAATTATATTGCAGTGATAAAAAAGGGCGAGGACAGGCTTCTTAAGCCTACAGAGATTTCCCAGGCATTTTTTAATTACTATCAGTCTCTGTACTCGTCGGTGAGTACTGATCAGGACGGTCAAAACGCTTTCTGGTCCGCTGTTAATATCCCAAAGATCCAAGTAGACGAGCTGGCAATGCTGAATCAGGTGATAACGCAAGAGGAGATCGGTATCGCTATCGATAAACTTAAGCTTAATAAAGCAGCGGGCCCAGATGGGCTCCCCGCTGAATTTTATAAATTATTAAAGGGAGAACTGCTGTCAGCTTTAGAGGCCCTTTTTAATAATTATTTTCTCTCTGAAATTGGTATCTCAAAAAGTTTTGCAGCGGCCAATATTTCACTTATAGCGAAAAAAAATAAAAACCCAGAGGATATGGCCTCATATAGGCCAATATCAGTCCTTAATACTGATTATAAGATCTTGGTCAGTATTATTGCCGCCAGATTGAATCGATGTCTACAGAATCTGATTCATCCGGACCAGACCGGTTTTATGACTTCTAGGAACTCGTCGAGAAATATTCGCAAGGTTATTACATTTTTGGACTATATGTGGAATCTGGAACCAGAGTCTGGCTTGGCCGTAAGCTCCGATTCAGCTGTATTAACCCTGGATGCAGTTAAGGCCTTTGATTCCATTGTTTGGGAACATTTATTTTGCTCGTTGCAAAATTTTGGCTTTTCTGGTAATTTCATTCGTTTTATTCATAAGATTTATTCCAATCCTATTTCTTTTCTTCTGGTTAATGGAATCTGTTCCCAGGAAATAGTCCTGCATCGTGGCACCAGACAGGGGTGCCCTTTATCCCCTCTCTTGTTTAACGTGGCAGTAGAACCTTTAGCGGTTAGACTTCGTGATGTTCTGACAGGAATCTCCCTGGGGTCCTACCGTTTAAAAACTCTTCTTTATGCAGATGATATTTTGATTTTTGTAGATAAGCCTTCTCAATCCATTCCAGTAATTCTTCAACTTCTCGCCCAGTTTAGTTCCTTCTCCGGTTATGTGGTGAATCTGGAAAAGAGCGAACTTATGTATATGGGTAATTGTCCGTCTCGGGCTGGTAAGCCTCCATTCAAAGTTGTCAATTCAATTAAATACTTGGGGCTAGAATTACACAGAAATCCTAAGTTATGGTATGCGGCGAACTATGCCCCATTGTTTAAAAAAATTAAAACTGATCTCCAGCTTTGGGTATCTTACCCATTGTCTATCACCGCGAAGGTGAACTTAATAAAAACGATTGTTTTCCCTCGTCTCTTGTATGTGCTACAGAATCTCCCCATTTTTATATCGAGGTCAGATATAAAAAATTTACATGGTTATTTCTCCAAATTTATCTGGAAAGATAAAAAACCCAGGATTGCACTAGCTAAGCTGATGCAGAGTTCAAATTGTGCTGGTTTAGCACTCCCTAATGTCAAGTTATACAATATTGCGGCCTTGGTGAAATTTGCCATGGATTGGGTGGCGGAAACCAACTGGTTGGCGGCTAGTCAAGAAGAAGCTTTTTATACACGTCCATTTTCGCTCAGAGCTCTCTTACATTGTAATTCCAGACAGCTTCCATCCAATATCTGTAGAATGTTATCATTCAAAAATGTTGTCATTGCCTGGCAGAGGTTTTGTATCTGTTTAGGATTAGATCCTTCTGTGTCAGAATTTCTCCCGATCCAGGGAAATCCAAATTTCACCCCCGGCATACATCATAAGGTATTTAAATTATGGGGACATAAGGGGTTGACTCTAGTTAAGCAATTGATGGGGGCAGACAATCTGATCCATACAGCAGAATTTTTGTTTCAATCGTATGATCTTCAAAGGTCTGACCTGTTTGCTTACTTCCAGATTCGCCACTTTGTGCACGAGCAGAATTGGGAAAATAGTACCTCGGTAGTTTGGTCGGATATTAGAACTTTAATCAAAAAATTTAGTATTGGAATCTCTTCTATTTCTTTAATGTACGACATCATGCTCTCTAAACAAAGTGATAAGTTCTTGCAGAATATTAGTAACTGGTTGTTGCCAGTTATTCCTGACATTACTGATGAGAGGATAACCCAGAGCTTCAACATGATGTATAAGTGTAGGGTCTCGATGTCTTGGAAGGAATCGCACGTGAAACTTTTAGTCAAATTCTTTTTATTGGCATGGAAAGCATGAACAACACACGTCAAAATCACATTGAATTCAAAAGGAAAAAGTTACAACAGAAAATCGGTGCATCGACACAGCCTCCACATTTCGTATATGAACAAGTGAAAACTGGATATGTAAGGAAAAGGGAGGGAAAAGGGTCGCATTTAGAGCAGGAAGTGTAGCAGTACGGGGTGTCCAGTCCCGGGGGGGGAAGCCGCTCGGCCTAGAGCTCTTAAAAAGAAGGAAAAAGGTTTAACCAAGTCTCAACAGTCAGAAATTGTATTGGTATGATACCTTAGGTCTGGTTGCCCCAAAAACAACATTATGAAGTGTCTATGGATTTCTGATAGTCCTCCCAGATAACCCGAAAGGCTGTAAAGTTGTCTGAGGACCCTTTCTTATATTCGGCATATTCCTCTAGCTCTAGTAATTCAGAAACCTTGAGTCTCCACATTCCCAAAGAAGGGACGTCTGGAGCCCTCCAGTTTCTCGCTATCAATAATTTAGCACTATTTGTGAATATCCTAAACAGCTGGGAGAGGGATTTGAGTGGAAGTTTTAAAGGTCTATTCAATAACCAAATAAGGGGATCTGGTGGAAGCTGGGTATTTAGAATCTTCTCGACCTCTGCCATTACTTCGTACCAAAAGCTATTCAACCTCGAGCACCACCACCACATGTGGCCCATGCCGCTGCCATGATGTCCACATCTCCAACATTTATTGTTAGTGCTTGGGTATAATTTGTGTATTTTTCGTGGGGTTAAGTACCAACAGTGTAGGATTTTGTAATTGGTTGCAAGGATGGATGCAGAAGTGGAAGATTTCTTAGTATTTAGAAATATGGAGGCCGCCACTTGTGGGAGGATGATCCTACCCAGCTCCCTCTCCCACATCTCCATTGAGTACGGTAAAATGCCTGGTAACGGCTGAGTTATAATTTTATATATGGTAGATAGGGAGTGTCTCGCTGGGGAACTCGATAAAAACAACCTCTCCAGGTTAGTAGGGGGACGAACCATATTACTCTTAAGAGTGTGAGTGTGTATATAGTTATGGAGCCTTCTATAGGAGAACCAATTTCGTGCCCAACCATGGCCCTTTTCGATTAGTTGTTCCTGAGTAAGAATGTGTTCGTTATGGGTGATATTAAATATTTGTACCTTATCGTCTGGGCATGGTGGAGGGAGTGGACACCCCAGAGACCCCAATGAGAACACTGAGTTGCGGGTGAGGGATGTCAAAGGACTCGGGTTAGAGGATAGGCAAGGATTTTGCTGTATAGCTCGATCCCACACCCCCACTGTCTCCCTGGTGGTCGGGAAGGAAAGCAGCTTAGTTGTGTCACGGAAATTGGGGCTCCATAGCATTGTAGCCAGTGACGGATTTAAATTGAGATGTTCCTCTAGGTGGACCCATCTCCTTTGTTTCCCCGCCACCCTCCATTCAAGGATCCTTTGTAGATGTAATGAGGTCCTGTATTTATCCAGATCAGGGACACTCAATCCCCCGTGTTCTCTCAAAAGGGACATAGAGGATTTATTAATCCTCGGTGGTTTTCTTTTCCAGATGAAAGCACTGAATAGGCCCTGCACCTGAGGAAGGTATTTGGGGGGCAAGGGTATCGGGACCGCCCCCATTATGTATAAGATTCTGGGGAAGATGTTCATCTTTATCGTGTTAATCCGTCCCCACCATGAGAGCTTCTTCGAGCTCCAAGAAGATAGGTCGCGCATAATTGCGGTCTTGATAGGAATATAGTTCTCTTGGAACAGTTTATCAAAAGTGTTAGGAAGAGAAATGCCCAAGTATTTGAGTGGTCCCTTGCACCATTTTAAGGGGCATGTCTGCTTAATGGATGCTACTGAGCTCTCCGACAAACCGAGGGAGAGAATCTCCGATTTCGAATGGTTAACCCGAAAATCTGTGAGGGATTGGAAAGTGTTAAGTTCAGAAATTAATATAGGTAGCGAGGATTCAGGCTGAGTGAGGGAAAATAGGATGTCGTCGGCGAAGAGCGACAGCTTGTACTCGTCGCCCCCCACCGAGATCCCCCGGGCCCCTGGGGAACCCCTCATTCTGGAGGCAAAAGTCTCGATAAAAAGGGCGAACAGCAGGGGGGATAGGGGACAACCTTGCCTCGTTCCGTTATTAATATAGATTGGAGGGGAGAGGGATCCGTTGACCGAAATACGGGCGCTAGGTGAGTTGTATAGAGCGAATATGCGGTTCATAGTGGTATCACCAATTCCAAAAGCCCCCAAGGAGGCCCTAAGATAGGACCAGTTAACCCGGTCGAACGCCTTTTCGGCGTCTGTTGAGACGAAGGCGGTTGGGGTGTTATGGGTGGAGGCGTGCCAGAGGAGCATGATGTTACGAACAGTGTTGTCCCTGGCCTCTCGACCAGGGACAAAGCCCACCTGGTCGTTATGAATGAGAGTAGGGAGAACACGGTTGAGGCGGGTTGCAATAATCTTTGAATATAATTTCAAATCAGTATTGATCAGGGAGATCGGGCGATAGTTAGCAATCAGTTCAGGGGATTTGTGGGGCTTGGGGATAACAGTAATATGTGCTCGTAATGATAACGGCGAAAATCTCTCTCCTTCATCAATGGAGTTGTAATACCTGAGTAGGTAAGGGGAGAGAATTTCTTTAAATTGTTTGTAGTACGAGTTGCTGAACCCGTCAGGGCCCGGGGCTTTCCCGTTCGGGAGAGACGACACAACCAACACCAACTCCTCCTCTGAGAAAGGCAAATCTAGCTCATCCCTCTGTTCTTGGGTTAAACTGGGAAGAGCAATATCTTGAAGGTAAGCGGCTATTTCTTCTGGTAAGGGGTCTGCAAGTCCTCTTCTAATGTTATATAGTTTGTCGTAAAAATCCTTAAAAGCCTGTAGGATATCTGTGGTGGTGGAGCTCAAGGTCCCCCCGGTGTCTCTAACTCTCATTATGTAGTGTTTGTTCGTTTTGGACTTGAGTTGTCTAGCTAACATCCTGCCCTGCTTGTTCGCACCCTCATAGTAAATTTTCTTAAGAAATAGGGCTTTATTTTTGGCTTCTGTGCCAAGGAGTAACCTAAGCTGGTCTCTTTTGTGCGTAAGGCTTTCAGAGAGGGATTTATCTGTGGGGAAGGACTGGTGGAGGGCCTGAAGTTTAGATATATCGCTCAGGAGAGCGTTGATATAAATGTGCTGTTGTTTACGTTTGGCTGATTTTATTGCAAGAAGTTCCCCTCGGAGAACGCACTTGTGAGCCTCCCAGATGTTATGTATAGAGGTCTCAGGTGTGTCGTTTGTCTGAAAGTAATCAAGTAGAGTCTTCTGTAGTTGTATAATGACTTGGGGATCTCTAAGGAGGGACTCGTCTAACCGCCATGTAGACTGAGAGGGGTCGAAAGAATGCCAACGAAGCTGGCAGCTAATCATGGCATGGTCAGACCACGTTATGGGGGAGATGTTAGTGGAGGCAATGGAGGATAGAGTGGGAACATCAATGAAGAAATAATCTATGCGTGTGTATAGCTGGTGAGGGTTGGAATAGAAGGTGAATTCCCTTTCATCAGAGTGTTGGAGGCGCCATGAGTCGTGTACCGCCAGAAGTGAGAGAGATTGTTTAACTTGTCTTAACGTCTTATTAGGTGTAGAGGAGATCCCCGTGGAACAGTCAAGGGCAGGGTGGAGTGCCAAGTTGAAGTCGCCCCCTAGAATCAAACTACCCCTGGCTACTTCTAGGACTTTTTGACTGAGTTGGTGGAAGAATGGGGCAGCGTTTGTGTTCGGGGCATAGAGATTCACAAGCGTAATGGGTCTGTGGAATAGAAATCCTACCAAAATTATATATCGTCCTTCCTTATCTCTATAGGTGGAGGTCAGGGTGAAGGGTAGGTTTCTGTGTATTAGGATACCAACGCCATTACGCTTAGATAAGTGGGAGGAAAAAAAGGCAGACCCGAATTTCCGGAAGCTAGCCCTAGGTTCAAAGCCTCTGCGAAAGTGGGTCTCCTGAATAAAGAGAATCTCACCTCTCTGTCTCTTGTAATCTCTTAGGGCCATTGATCTCTTATGGGGGCTATTCAGACCTTTAGTGTTGTGAGATAGGAACTTAACATGATTCGAAGTGTTAATCTTATGGTTTTGTAGGTGAGATGTCATAGAGTCGAGTGTGTCTTAGGTCACTATGCTTAGCGGGTAGGGCGAGGGCATGCCCCGGGACTGGACAGGAAGGTTTGAGGAGAGGAAAGGAAATGGGCAAACCTAAAAAAACAAACAATACATTCTGTAAAATAATAAGTAGGAAGAAAACATTTATATAGGAAAATGGTGTATACATCATGGCTTTGTATACTTTACTCTGGGGGAAGAAAGTCGCTCTTAAATACTCTTAGGTTAGGACATAAGCAAACAGCATTAGGAAAACCCTTAACAAAAAAAAAAACAAAAAAAAAAACATGAGAGATATCAGTGAACAGGAATGAACTAGCAGGAGGTCAAAAAAGAAAACGTCCCTAGTTTAGTAAGTTGTGCTTATGTAAATGATCAAAAGCATTTTGCCTTCCCAATCTAAATCAAAGTATAATGTCCCAAATGGGGAGGGCACACTGCGGATGAGTTATAAGGGTATTTGGTATCGGATTCTAGGGACGCAAACTACTGGGGAATAGGGGCTTAGCGTAGGGTCGTCCCCGTACAGTTAATAGTATTTAGGCACTCCGTAGGTGAAATAGTTAGGATGGAGGATAGCTATAACTCACCGCGACTGGACGGGGGTGTTCAGGTGGGCAACTAAATGTCCCCAATGGTTCCACATTCATGTGGGAAGTGATCCTTAATTATGTATATATATATGTATAGGGAGGTCGTTATGGGGCTAGGGGCAGATAGTAGGATATGTCCTGGTGGGGTCAACTGGTTCACCCTAAGGGTGTTAGACCTAAGGGTTCTAAGTATTATTGAAAAACCCGAGAGAATCCCAGCTACCCGCTGAACCAGGGTGATAAACCTTTTACATTATCATTAGAGAACTATACATTGTTACACTAGGCAATATAGAATTATTAAAATAAACAAGAAAAAATTCACAGTTTGTCATTTCTCTACATATTAATCACATAAATAACTTTAGTGGAGGGTTCGCCCAGGCCAAGTGGGACAGCGCATGGTCTAGCTCGCAACCCTGCTTAGATCTGCTCAGACTTGATGCATGTGACCCCCTAGGTCTGGGTCAAAAGCCCGCACATGGGTTGACCACTGAGAGAGTTAACTGGGTTAGTCTAATGAATAACAAACAGACATTGTATTACGGATCAAACAAAGATAAACTTAATACGTAAGGGACAATACTGACACAACTTTGGATAAACTTTACAGTCCAGGGGCAACTGATGCCCAATAGTCCGCAAAACATAGAAAGTGTGATGACCACCCCTATGTGGAATGGAAGGCACAGATCACGGTATAGATGATCCGTTATAACAAGAAATAACAGTTCAAACATTAAACAAAAGTCATTAACGACATTATACGTTACCAGAACGAAGACAAGATTCGATAGTAGACCTCCATCGTAATGAGGCGGGCCCCAAGGGTACAGGTAAGAGCCTGTACGCTATAGGGCAGCTAATGAAGGATGGTTTGGGGACCAACAAGGGGAAAGGGTATGCAGAGAGTCCCGGGTGTGAAAAAGACAAGAGGAAAGGATTAAGACGGACCCAGAATAGGACTTAAGGGTAGGTCACCCCATGGGAGGCAGGCCACTCTTGGGTGGCAAGTTATCCATTTTCCGTCGTTTAGATTGTGCCCTTTGCCATTGCGGTCTCTGTCCCAGTGGACGTGATGTCCCTGGTTCATCAGCTGGAGGAGGGCCAGGTGTAGGCAGATCCGCTGGAATGTTGAATTGAATGTTGAGGGAGCTGGACAAGTGGTCAAGGTCGTTGTAATCTTTATATATAATTTGAGAACCATTATGGCTAATGATCAGGCTAAAGGGGAAGCCCCATCTGTATTTAATCCGATGTTCTTGTAGAACGCTGGTGATGAATTTAACCTCCTTGCGCCTCTGTATCGTGTAGGGGCTAAGGTCTTGATAGATCTGGAGGGAGTGACCTCTATAAGATATGGACTGTTGGGATCTCGCAGCTTGCCATATGTCCTCTTTGGATGAGAATCTCAAGAATCGGACAATGACATCTCTAGGGGGAAGCGGGGGTTTAGGGAGAGGGCGCAGCGCTCTATGTGCCCTATCTAGATCTTCAGACAGTAGCGGTGAGGATCCAGGAGAGAGGTGTTGAGCAAGATCGATAATGTATCTTTTGAGGAGGTCAGGAGTCACTTCTTCTGGGATACCGCGGAACCTCAGGTTGTTCCTACGCCCGCGGTTATCCAAGTCTTCTAATTTGTCCTGAAGGGATTGAACTTTAGAGTCCTGAATAGAGAGTTGTTGCGTGTTCATACTGACGATATTGTTCAGGGTTTCCTGACCTTCCTCAAGATAGTCCATACGAGCGCCCATTTCGTTGAGGTCTCTTTTGAGGTCCCTCATCTCCTCCTTAATGAAAGATTTGAGGGAGTCTAGATCCGACTTGGAGGGAAGCGCAGCCAGTTTCTCCTGGATAGCAAGTAATGGGTCTTGTTGGCCGGTTGCATTTGCATTAAGGCTCGGTGGGTGCAGCTGGTCCGATGGAGTATCAGGTGTCATATTATTTGTGTCTGAGGCTTGAAAAAAGAAGGACACCGATGGGGTTTGGGAAGTTGGTTTGTTTGGTTTGTCTGACTTCTGACCCTTCTTAGACGCCATCCTAGGTTTAAGCCCTAAGGCAGAGGGAGGAGGGTTGTCTAGGACTAGTTCTTCCAGTTTTACGGGGAGGGCAGATGAGAGTGGCCAGGAGTGTGTGGTAGCAGGGGTCAAGGGAGTACACTGAATAGTGAAGAAAAGGACAAATTTGTAGTAGCACACCAGCAGTATCAGAGAGTGGGAGAGTTGTTATAACATGCTCTTGTCTCATAAAAATCCTTATGAGGCCTTAGGGTTGTAGAAGATGCAAACTTTTAACAGCGGCAGCAGAATTTTATTATTGTTCTGTGTCAGCTAGGTGGAAAATGGATGTTTAACACAAGTGACTGTAAAGATTCCCTGCGAGGCCTGAGGAATGCATTTGGGTCAGTTTTAAAAGTACAGGCAGTTTTTATTATTTTTGTTTTTGTTCCTTTTGTTTTTTAAAAAGAAATATGGAGGCTAGGTCCCTGTAGAGCTGCTCAGAAGCCCTGTGAAATTTGGGGGCACATGAGAGAAAAACCAAGGTGCACCTACTCGCCCACAGCTGGAGCATAAATATAAGACACTGGTGTCTTTCAAATTTCCCCCATAAAGTCTGAAGGCGGTAATTAAGACAGTCTCTAATGAAATACAGGAGTTATTATTTGCCTATCTTCTCCCCTTATCTGCGAGTGTAGCCTGCGATCGTGTAGAAGTTGTAGCCCTATGTGCACTGTACCGTTGTATTTCAAAATCTGTGGCCACGTGGTATGTGCTGATGGCGGCCGTAAAGAACACACCGGATTCACCGGCACGGCATATACCCCCCTTGTCTCCCCACCTCTAGGTACTCACACTGGGCTGATGACAGGATAAGTCCCAGGAGGAGCACGGGGTACCTTAGTGTGAGGCTGAGGGCGGAGAGCGGTAAGTGGATGTTATCCTGAGATTGCGGGAGGCCTTGGTCTCAGCCGTCACCTGCGATCAAAGCCCAGTAGCCCAAAGAGCGTGTCGGCACCTCAGCGCTGTTGGATAGGTGATTCGCGCTGCAGCTGCACTGAGGGGCTTGTAGTGAGACTGGCCGCAGATCTGGAGGTTCCGGGCAGGTATGTCGGGCCCCGCTGTGAGTGTAGGTGCGGGGAAGATGGCGCTGCCCTCCTGCGTTAGATGTAGTTTTCAGCTGCAAGTCTTGTCCTCAGCCATTCCCAGGAGGCTTAGATCCAAAAGCGAGAGGCCCTAGACCATCAGCATGGTGTCTGACGTTTAGATGTTAAGGTCCTAAACTAAATATGTTAGCTAAGAGAAAGAGCTAACACGGAGCCTTACAGAATTGCGGCCATGTTCCTGCACGGCTTGGCTCCGCCCCCGGAATCGCACGTGAAACTTTTGAATAACTTTTATATGCATCCGCTTAAACTACAAAAATTCTCGGTTCATGGTTTGGATAATTGTCCCAGATGTTCTAATCCAAGGGCTGACTTATTTCATATGTTTTGGTTCTGTCCTAAAATCAACCAGTTGTGGCATAAAATTTGTTTTTGGTTTAATATTTTATATGATGTTAATGTGGTGTTAACATTAAAGGACGTAATTTTATTATTTTCAGTAGTGGATAACAATTTTTCCCCGATGGTTCGTATTTTGAATACGATTATATTGGCGGTGCGTCATCTTATTCTTTTAAACTGGAAAGCGAAGGTAGTGCCTAGCCTTGCGAGGACTTTTAAAGAAATCCAAGGTCAAATTATATTTGAGTCATATCATCTTCCGGATGCCTCTGAGAAGAGAATCGTTGAGTTTTTTCAGGGATGGTTACCAATTATTTTGTCATATCCCTCTCTGCTTCAACGGCAGATTCTTGCCCCTGTACGATCCACCGTCAGCTTTTCTGAACTAGTTCTGCTAGGGAAATTTCCGGCGTCCTGGATAAATTCAGGTCCTTGATTGGGTGGGTGTCTAGACCAGAGCCCCGGGCGGGGAGTCGGTCGTTGGATGGGGCGGTGGGCTGCGCGAGGGGTGGTTTTAGCGTGGGGTTTCCTTTTTTTTTTTTCTTTTTTTTTCTCTCTCTCCCCCATCATTAGTTGTTTTATGTTAGTTCTGGTAATTAAAATGGGACATAATGTGGATTTATTACATGAATGTTGGTTTTCTGGCTTGTTTCTGCAGACTGATTATGTATCTGCTTTATCTTTTTGTTTTTGTATTCCAGCAAGTTTGTAATGTCCTATTTTTGATCAATAAAGAAAAAGAATTATTAAAAAAAAAAAAAAAAAAAACCACACCTACCAATTAAATTTTTAACTGTGAAGTCACAAATATTCCTACAGTGTAACCTGGCTGAAAGAGAATGCGCCATCTAGTGACAAGCATACAAAAGTGCATATACATATAATCAATTACACATTTTTGCAAAATGACAACAGTACAGATTAGCAAATACAGAAACTCATAGTTACAAATCCTATACAATTTAAAGAAAAACAGATAGGTCATATTCTTTATTCATTCCAATAGGAAATATAGTTTCCAATTTATTAATCCAAAATACCTCCTTCTGTTTTAAAAAAAAGTTCTCTATCTCCTCCCCTTCTAGGTATACTAATGTGATCGATAATTTGAAACCTAAGTTGGCATATACTGTGACCTGCTTGAATAAAGTGTTCTGCTACTGGATTTTTTTATCTTACTGTTCCTGATATCAGACCTATGTTCACATATTCTCTCCCGGACCATCCTAGTGGTCTCTCCGATATAGCTCTGCCCACATGGGCATTTAATCATATATATGGCAAAAGTAGTGTTACATGTGAATAGACCCCTAATATTGTATTTTTTGCCAGTGCGTGGATGATAAAAATATTTACCTTAGAATTAATATTGTTACTTAATGCATTCAATTTTGTAACAAAAACAACATGATCCTGCTTGGACTTCATCTTAACTTTAGGTTTCGATGTCTCATGCAAATATTGCATGGCAATGTTGCTACTTCTTCAATCTCTTTGTCAACTAGCCCTGTGGGATAACCCCTCACTTTAAACTTATCACCCATCTGGTTCAGTCTCTGTCTAACCAGACTATCATCTGATACAATTCTCCTCACTCTAAGGAGTTGATTACGAGGCAATGACCTCTTAAGTGATTCAGGGTGAAAGCTATCAAAATGAAGCAGGCTATTTTTATCAGTGGTCTTTATATAAATTATTACCTGATTTGTAAACTTTAGTGTCCAAGAACTCGATACTTTACTCATTATATTTTAATTAAAACTTGATGTGTGTAAAATCCCAAAGGAATCCAATGTCGCCCAACCACACACCAAATATATCATCTATGTAGCGCCACTAGGTGGCGCCACATAGAATGAAGAGATCATTCTCAAAAACGAATTTCTCTTCAAAAATGTTCATAAATATATTTGCGTATGTTGGGGCGACATTGGACCCTATGGCCGTACCTTGCTTTTGAATATAAAATTAATCTTGGAATAAGAAGTAGTTACATCTGAGTACAATTTCAAGAAGTTCTAGAACAAAATCTATCTGACAACTATTAAACGTGCTGAATTGTTGCAAAACCTTTTTCACTGCTCCTATGCCAGACACATGTGTTATGGAGGTGTATAGGCTAGATACACCTAGAGTTTATAGAATACTTTTATCAGTGGCAATATTTAAGTCACTTAGTTTAACCAAAAAGTTACTCGTGTCCTTTATATAAGAGCTAGATAGTTCTACAAAAGGTCTTAAAATATGATCTAAATAAATTGAAATGTTGGAACATACAAAATTCATACTAGAGATAATAGGGCGACCCGGGGGGCCTGTAAACTTTTGTGAACCTTAGGTAAGGTGTATAATACAGGTGTTTGTGCATATTCACGAGATAGAAACATAATTTCCTTTTTACCAATGATGCCATTCTTAAAGGCATGTAGAACCTTATTCTTAATCTCCTTTTCAATGTTAAAAATAGGATTATATGGTAAACATTGGTAAACCTCACCGTCTGACAATTGGGACTTAATTTCTTTCACATAATATTCTTTGTCAAGAAGAACTGTTGCTCCGCCCTTGTCTGCAGATTTTAAAATAACATTTTTATTTGTTTGTAAAGCTTTTAAAGCTTTTATGGACCCATTATCTAAGAGACACCTATTAAGGCCATACGAGTCTACATGTTTGTTTGTCTTTATCTTTTTTTGTACTTTATTCTGTAGATTTTTAACATCATCCAATACCAATTTTGAAAAAAAGTCAATGCTATGATCATAATTTGATGGCATATACAGGGAGTGCAGAATTATTAGGCAAATGAGTATTTTGACCACATCATCCTCTTTATGCATGATGTCTTACTCCAAGCTGTATAGGCTCGAAAGCCTACTACCAATTAAGCATATTAGGTGATGTGCATCTCTGTAATGAGAAGGGGTGTGGTCTAATGACATCAACACCCTATATCAGGTGTGCATAATTATTAGGCAACTTCCTTTCCTTTGGCAAAATGGGTCAAAAGAAGGACTTGACAGACTCAGAAAAGTCAAAAATAGTGAGATATCTTGCAGAGGGATGCAGCACTCTTAAAATTGCAAAGCTTCTGAAGCGTGATCATCGAACAATCAAGCGTTTCATTCAAAATAGTCAACAGGGTCGCAAGAAGCGTGTGGAAAAACCAAGGCGCAAAATAACTGCCCATGAACTGAGAAAAGTCAAGCGTGCAGCTGCCAAGATGCCACTTGCCACCAGTTTGGCCATATTTCAGAGCTGCAACATCACTGGAGTGCCCAAAAGCACAAGGTGTGCAATACTTAGATACATGGCCAAGGTAAGAAAGGCTGAAAGACGACCACCACTGAACAAGACACTCAAGCTGAAACGTCAAGACTGGGCCAAGAAATATCTCAAGACTGATTTTTCTAAGGTTTTATGGACTGATGAAATGAGAGTGAGTCTTGATGGGCCAGATGGATGGGCCCGTGGCTGGATTGGTAAAGGGTTGAGAGCTCAAGTCCGACTCAGACGCCAGCAAGGTGGAGGTGGAGTACTGGTTTGGGCTGGTATCATCAAAGATGAGCTTGTGGAGCCTTTTCGGGTTGAGGATGGAGTCAAGCTCAACTCCCAGTCCTACTGCCAGTTTCTGGAAGACACCTTCTTCAAGCAGTGGTACAGGAAGAAGTCTGCATCCTTCAAGAAAAACATGATTTTCATGCAGGACAATGCTCCATCACACGCATCCAAGTACTCCACAGCGTGGCTGGCAAGAAAGGGTATAAAAGAAGAAAATCTAATGACATGGCCTCCTTGTTCACCTGATTTGATCCCCATTGAGAACCCGTGGTCCATCATCAAATGTGAGATTTACAAGGAGGGAAAACAGTACACCTCTCTGAACAGTGTCTGGGAGGCTGTGGTTGCTGCTGCACGCAATGTTGATGGTGAAAAGATCAAAACACTGACAGAATCCATGGATGGCAGGCTTTTGAGTGTCCTTGCAAAGAAAGGTGGCTATATTGGTCACTGATTTGTTTTTGTTTTGTTTTTGAATGTCAGAAATGTATATTTGTGAATGTTGAGATGTTATATTGGTTTCACTGGTAAAAATAAATAATTGAAATGGGTATATATTTGTTTTTTGTTAAGTTGCCTAATAATTATGCACAGTAATAGTCACCTGCACACACAGATATCCCCCTAAAATAGCTATAACTAAAAACAAACTAAAAACTACTTCCAAAACTATTCAGCTTTGATATTAATGAGTTTTTTGGGTTCATTGAGAACATGGTTGTTGTTCAATAATAAAATTAATCCTCAAAAATACAACTTGCCTAATAATTCTGCACTCCCTGTATTTGCTCTGAACTTTAGGACCCAAATTTTTAAGGTGTAACTCACTCGAATTGACTACATAATTAACCGGTTTATCAATATAGCAATCATTAGAAAACATAGACTTCAATTTAAGCGATCTAAAAAACTTGAACAGCTCTTTCTTTATCTCAAGAAAAAGGGCAAAAGGAAAGTCCACGTTGTAACAGTGACGATTCAGTCTCTGTAATCTGTACCTGTGATAAATTTAAAACTAATGATTCACCCTTGCTCCCCGTCTGTTCCGGTTGCTCGTGCGTGGTGCTGCGCCTTTGTCTCCGGCCCCCACGTCTGACCTTGTGTCTGTCTCCGAGTCCCCTGTCGAGGACCCCAGGTCTTGGCTCGTATTAGGTGTTCCGCCATAGCAGCGTCTGTTGTTCCTCCGTCTCCGATAACCGGAAGCTCCTCTGACGTCATTTCCGGTCTCTTCCTATCTCCAATGATACACTGTCCCCAGTGAATAATCCTCCTCATTGCGTAGGAACTTGGTACGTTTACGTGCCTCCAGCACAGAACGGAATTCAGTCACAGCTTTGTTTGTCGTCTCCACCAATTTATTTAGATCATCTGTCTTTAGATTTGCCTTCAACTCTGTCTCCAGCTTTAACAGTTCAGACTGCTGTGTGTCAATCTCTTTTTGTAGACAATCCACAGTTAGAACCATCAGGTCAAACGAACATTTGTTCAAGATGTATTCAAATTTCTCGCAGTATTCTGTGTTGAAAGAGTTGGTCTCACATTCATTCTTAAGCCGTGGGGGATGCGTCCCACCCTATGGTATTCGGCTAATGTAGTAGAATGTAATTCCCAGGCAAGTTTCTTTCTAGACACTTTATCAAACTGTTTGGTGGAAACCTCTACTGTAGGTATTTTCAGGAAGTCTCTGGAACCACGGTCAAGGGTGGTAATACTTGCAGCCTCCATTTCAGTGTAGGCAAACATCTTTGAATTAGTATCTCCATAATTCGTAACTATATCAGTCACCGTATCCATTGCATCAAAGTGCAAATTACCAGTGTGGTAACAATATAAATGCAGTCCAAGTGGTACAGCACAAAGGTTGATGGGTGGTGCAAGCTGTGGGGGTACCACACAAAACCCCAAAATTGTAACACAGTCCAAAGAAAGCAGCAGCACTCACCAGTTATGCAAAAACTTCCATCTTTATTGGGATATTCAAAGAATAAAAGACAACGTTTCGGACCTCTAGTCCTTAGTCATGTCAATACATAAATGCAGGTAACACACCTTAATATAGGGATGGGGGTTAAAAAAATCACACCTACCAATTAACTTTTTAACTGTGAAGTCAATTATACATTGTTGCAAAATGGCAACAGTACAGAATATCAAATACAGAAACTCATAGTTACAAATCCTATACAATTTAAAGAAAAACAGAAAGGTCATATTCTTTATTCATTCCAATAGGAAACATACGCCTAGATTACGAGTTTTGTCAGGAAAAACTCACAGAGCTAACGCTCCTTTTTTTTTTTTTCCAGCCCTCCCTTTAAACAATGCTGGTATTACGAGTTTTCTGAATGGCTGCGTTAGCCTGAGAAAAGTGAGCGTTGAGCAAAATTTAGCTTCATTTCTAACCTCAATACTAGCGTTGCTTACGGTAGAGGTAAGCTGGAAAAACGTGTTCGTGCACGATTTCCCCATAGGATACAATGGGGCTGAGCTGGCTGCAAAAAAGCAGCGTTCAGCATCTAACGCAGCCCCATTGTTTCCTTCTAAGTCTACACCTAACACCCTAACATGAACCCCGAGTCTAAACACCCCTAACCTTACACTTATTAACCCCTAATCTGCCGCCCCCAACATCGCCGACCCCTGCATTATATTATTAACCCCTAATCTGCCGCTCCGGACCCCGCCGCCACTTACATTATACCTATGAACCCCTAATCTGCTGCCCCAACATCGCCGACACGTACATTATATTTATTATTAACCCCTAATCTGCCCCCCCAACGCCCCTGCCACCTACCTACACTTATTAACCCCTAATCTGCCCACCGGACATTGCCGCCACTATAATAAATGTCTTAACCCCTAAACCGCCGCACTCCCGCCTCGCAAACACTATAATAAATTTTATTAACCCCTAATCTGCCATCCCTAACATCGCCGCCACCTACCTACAATTATTAACCAAAAGAAAAATGGATAGCAGCACCACCTTGTAAAAGTTCAATTTATCTTTATTCAAGCCATCATAACACTAAAAAGACAACGTTTCGGTTAAACAACCTTAGTCATGTCTAATTTAACAAATGATTAAAAATGGCCTAATAAAGGCCCTTAGCCACACCTGTATCACTACCTCCAATTAACCCATTGCTTTCCCTTACTATGTTTCAAACTAATTATAGCTCCACCTAGTGGTTGCTCAATCTTATATGTTTATATGTATGGGGCTTCATAGAATACATTGTGAGAAATCTAGGTACAGGTAGAGCTCCATCTAGTGGGCTACAGGAATATAACTTCCATTTTTTCAGAAACAGACATTCCAATCCACAATTATTAACCCCTAATCTGCCGCCCCCAACGTCGCTGCTACTATAATAAAGTTATTAACCCCAAAACCTAAGTCTAACCCTAACCCTAACACCCCCCTAAGTTAAACATAATTTAAATAAAACAAACTAAAATTACTATAATTAAATAAATTAATCCTATTTAAAACTAAATACTTACCTATAAAATAAACCATAATATAGCTACAATATAACTAATAGTTACATTGTAGCTATTTTAGGATAAATTTTTATTTTACAGGCAACTTTGTATGTATTTTAATCTTTAATATTCCTCTTGCGATTTCCTTTTAGAATCAGAAAAACAGATAATGCCACAGGTACACAGAAAATACCTGGGCAGCAAATTCTGCCAAATGACTCCGGCAGGAGATTGAGAGGAACCGCAGGGCCCTGCATGTGACGCCATAGAGGCTTGGGACGTTTAAGGAGAAAGCTGTGGCATTGCCTGAACAGCATCATCCTGGGAGACATGAGGCTCAGAGGGCAACATTCAATAGATTCTATACATTTGCCCTACCAGTGACTATGACCATAACCAGAATTCTCAGGTACTAAACTGCTGACTTAGCAACTTTGCTATTCAAGCAGCAATGAGCATTTCCCCTGAGAAGCATGAAACATGTGAATGAAATAAAATCTTTGTTAATAAAGGATGCATCCTAAAAATGAGAGTCAAAAAAGTTTGTAACAAACCAATTTAGTCCTTAAGAGCCACTAATCAATTTAACTGGATTAGCTCACCACTGAACTACAGTGGAATTAACCTGCATATAGAAACCCTCAACTTGAGGATGTAAAAATATGCACTCCGGTAGTACTCTAGACTCTATATAATGTATGACATATAGGATATTTTTATTGTAACATTAACATAAAGTCTCAGTAAGATTCATTAACGTTGTCCACTTAAAATGAATCCTGTCATTTTTAAGCCATGTCTTCTCTCCAGAGAAACAATCAGAGGCAGGCATAACAACGTTGGTTTCACACAGAGAACGAAACGGATTAACGTCTGACTGAACAAGATCTAAGACCTGCCCTCAAAATGGTGACACTCCGCTCCTGTGATGGAGGTGGGCCATAAAATCGGCATGGGGATGAAGTGCGCCACTTATCGCACTTATTACTGTCGAGAACAAGAAATGGCGCCACAATTAAAAGTGCGCTCACCTGTATCTACCACCTCCGATATTAAATTCCCCACATTAGCATTGTGAAGCTTAATTCCATACATTGAGTCACTTTAAAATAAACTGAATGTAGATTATGAAAGAAAAATTTAATCTGAGCCACCACAGAGCGTTAACTCCATTCTCCCTGAGATTAACCATTAAATCTCCAGTCACATGTTAATGAAGTGCCTCCCCACTGGCAGTATATCCTTCATTAAGGATCTTCAGTCCCATATTTAGTACAGATTGTATATTTTTCTTAACCCCTTCAGTGCCAGCCTCCTAGCCCCAGAAGACAAAAGGCACTTACCTGCACATCTAGCTGTCCGGCAGTAAGACAGCTCACATGGCATGGAGGGATGCCACTCCATACAGAGACCTGTGAAAACAGAAAGAACAGAATAAACCTACTCTGGCTTTCTATATCTGGGCAGCAACATGTTAGGAAAACGCAGCAAAGCCCACTCCATAAGTTCCTAACTGCTTAAAAGCCACCATTGCCCTACTGAAGAGACTAACGTGGAGTATGGCTATACCCAAATTTGAGAGGAAAGATCAGAGCAAACTTACTCTAGCTTTCAAAATAATAAAATCTTGATTGAAGTGAAATAAATCCATTTTCTTTAGACACCAAATCTTCACCTCCTCCTTGCACCGAAGGCAATAGAATGACTGGGGGTTGTGGGAAGGGAAGTGATACTTAACAGCTTTGCTGGGGTGCTCTTTGCCTCCTCCTGCTGGCCAGGAGTGATATTCCCAACAGTAATTGATGAAGCCGTGGACTCACCATATCTTAGGAAAGAAATATAAGTTTACAAGACACAATTATAGAGAACAATATTGGGAAAATAAGAGGGAACACTATAGGGATTGTAAATATAATAATCACTGGAGACCTTACTCTAACACAGGTTAAAGTAAAGCAGGAATTGATAAGGAAAACAAGTTTGTACACACTACCTTAAGAAATAAATCTTAATTTTATCCAACTAGTGAGAAGGGCGACAACATTAAACTATTTGAACAAAAAGTAAAAAAAAGATCTAGAGAAACAAAAGGACACTTTTATTAGATTTAAGCTGAATTAAGAAGAAAGTAAAGTTTTGAGAGAACTTAGAAATAATAAAGAAATAGTAATTAAACAGGCGGATAAAAGGGTTGTAATTATGAACACCATTGATTATCTAGAAGAGGCCAATAGACTCTTGGGTGATGTGAATACATACAAAAGACTAAAAGGAAATCCTATAAAAACCTACCAAGAAAATTTGGTGAAATACTGATAGGGGCGAGAGAAAAGGGACTTATAAATATGAGAGAGTATAATTTTCTAGATATAAAATACCCAAAACCCCCAATATTTGTAGTCTGCCTAAGATTCACAAATTACAATAAATATACCGAATATCACAAAGAAAAAAATGTGAAATAAATGTGATAACAAAAATCATAAAAGGAAAACCAAATAAAGTTCTGAATCAAGGATATGTCTGTGTCCTCTGGATGAGTTTTTCAGCTTGTTAGCATTCCTCAGTGAGATCCCATAAAAAAGTAAACAGAAGGGGGGCGGAGCTAGCCAGTGAACAGAGCAGACGTGTATGCCTAGAGCTCCTGAGATAAGATAGTAAAACCTGCTTAAAAATAACGTCTCTTTATTCACTTCTCCTGAAAATCCAGCCTGGAGGGATTACTAGCTACTTGCTTTACTTTGGGACTCCTGTTGCCTTGCTTTTTACAGCATTTCATATTCTACAGCAGTGGTTCTCAACCAAAGTGACCTCAAGGCCCGGTAAATTTTAGCTGGACATGTCCAGGGCCCGGTAGTTTTATATATATATATATATATATATATATATATATATATATATATATATATATATATAGTAAGCAGCAGGGATTTGCCCTATCAGCAACTAAGCAGTTCAATGTGGGTTTAGTGGGGGCCCTGGAGTGTGGGGGTCCTGCCGAGGGTCTGTCGCTGTGAGGGACATGGAGTGTGAGGTCTGGCCCTGGAGGTTGGGGGCCCTTTCTTTGGCCCTTAATGTTGGGGGTCCTGGCTCTGGAGGTTGATGGGCCTGCTGGGGTTAGGGCAGGGAGGCTACCATGTTCATTTGCATAAATTTGAATACATTTGGGTCAGTGTGAGACAGTTTTCCTGGGGCCTTGATTGGTCTCAGTCTGCCCCTTGTGTGCAGTGGGGTAAGAGTGTCAGTGGGGGCATGACAGGTCAGGGCCCACCAGCAGGGCTATCACGGCCCGGTACTGGGCCACGGCCCGGCTGTTGAGAAACCAGGTTCTACAGGACCGGACAGTTTCCACCCTTAAAGTGACCCTAAGAAGCGATCCTCAAGTCCTTCACCACAATCTCCCAGCATCGGGTACTTGGAGGTACCCCCCCGGACACCTACCTACAAGGGATCACAGCCACAAACACCTGGAGAACGTCGGTCCGGTTGGCGAAAAGGCATGAAAGGCCGCCATTAACCGCTGACATCACCGGACCACGACATAGTGGAAGGGAGCTAGCGGTCACTGGGCACTGGTGAGTGCTAAGTCATTAGACTTTAATAGGCGATCCCCATAACCACTTCACCACGCTGCGAGCACTAACAGGGGATAGGAGCGCTACACTAGCAGATCACTGTGCACCGGAGGGCCGGGGCTCCGCTCCGGTGCCTACAATACTAGTGCCGCATTTGCCTGTCATACCATACAAGTCTCCTATGACCTGTGCTAACCTGAGGCATAAGAGACCGGCACGCCTGCTCATTAATCAGACCACCACTTTTCATGAGACATCACAGCCTACAGCTCAGGGCTACAATATACCTATATTAATACAAAGACATCTGCATACTGTTGGAAATTTATGCTACCAGTGCCCTGTCAATTACATCTGCCTGCCACATGGCCATCTGCAAATACTCTCTCTGTTTCACTGTTTAATGGGACACAATACTTGTACTTTGGCCCCCTATTAAAATTGCAAACAACCACCACACTTTAGCTGAGGAGGTGTGGATTTTGCCCTGTCTGACTTGGAACTGTGCTCTTAATCTCCCTAAAGAAACAAGAGATTGTCAACATTATTGCATACTGCTTTACCATCCCTGATTCCTCCTAGCACTACAACTCCTAAACTTATCTCTTGCACAGGGAAAGGCTGAAAAACTGTGTCTCTCCCCCTCCTTTCCTGCTCCATTTTAGAGCAGGTCATACCCCAGTTCCCTTTACCGCCTGAGCCCAGTGGTGGCATTTTCCCTGGGGAGAGACACCTCAAATATTGGATTGCTGACTCTGGAAGCTAGTCATCACCATACCCCAATTAGATAGGCTTATATCCATAACTATAACTAAACCTACTTAAGTTACCCCTCTTTTACCTAATCTCTCTAGCCTGGCAATGAGGTGCTAGGCATTACGGCACCCCTCTCCACCGGTGCGAAACAGCTGTGCCAACTGAGCCCCCCCCCCCAATTGACTGCCTGCTTCTGCTATCCTTTTTTAAAAAAAAAGAGGGGAAAAAAAAAAAAAAGTAAAAAAAAAAAGGTCTCTTTCCCAATACACTTACAGTCAGAGACACTGCTACACTATGTCTCAACAATCTAAAAGGAAGTCTAAGGGTCCACACACTTCAAAGCACACGGTCCGCGACCATTTCCAGCCCATCCGAGACCCCCTCCCGGATATCTCGGACGATGATAGATCAATATCTCCTCCTTTGTCTGAGGGGAGGGCCAGCGTGAGGAGCTCGCCGCCATCTCGCATGCAGTCTGAAGCGGTCACCATTGACTCTATAAAAGTGCTACTAGACCAGCAAACTCAATCCTTTGCTAAAAGATTCGATAAGCTTGAGAGATCTTTCGATGACCTACGGAAAGACATTGTTACAGTTAACGAGAGAACTGATATAATAGAGCGGAAACAAGAAGATCTGCTAGTAGACCACACGAACTGGGTCAGCTATACCCAAAACTTGGCAGATCAGGTATCTTCCTTAGAGGCGAAGCTGGCAGACCTGGAGGACCGCTCCAGGCGGAACAACATTAGAATACGAGGAATTCCTGAGTCTGTAGGCCATCAGGAGCTAGAAAAGTATGCTCAAGCACTGTTTAGAGCTATCCTAGGCCCTTCAGGAGAACATGACGTGAGAATTGATAGAATCCATAGAGCTGCCAGACCACAAAATCTACCTATTGATAAACCTCGGGACACCATAGCCAGACTCCATTACTACTCCTCCAAAGACCGGCTTATGAAAGTGACCCTTAGACAACCTCAACTACCTGACCAATTTCAGGACATTTCACTATACCCTGATCTATCCTCCTTTACTCTACAACAAAGAAGAAGCTTTAATGAGTCCACCAGGACCCTACGCTTACACCAAATCCGGTATAGGTGGGGGTACCCTACAAAACTGATCATAACTAAAGACGGATCTCAGCACACAGCTCTGACCCCGCGACAAGCTCAAGACCTGCTAAGGGTCTGGAACCTACCCTCTGGAAATGCGGAGGTTGATCCTCCCCGCCCACACGGGGTGGGCCCTCCGCTAAGACCAGGGGCCCAGGCCTGGAACCCAGACAGACTGGAGGTGGCTCGGCAGGGTCCAGTCCGTTGATACAATCTTCTCTACTGTTAGTACTGAATATCCCTGACCTAGGGCTGGACCCTTGCTGGCTGTGCCTCAGCATCGGCCTGGTTGACCAACTCTATCTGGAACCTGGACTGTTACTTCTCCGAGGACATTGCCAGAGGACTGGTAATGTACTAATGATTGAGCTCTCTGTTAATTGTTTTTGTTGATTGAGTGCAGTTTACTGTGTATTGTATTTACGGATGCTCTACATAGGATAGATGCCTAGTTCAGGGTAATGTCAACTGGACACTAACCGGTCCCTGACTTTGGGTTGGGCCCTCCTGGACAGGCCTTAACCTTATACTGGCTGGATAGCTCTCCCTGCAATCTGGAACTATTATTCACTTGTTGACACTGCCAGAAGAATGGTCATGTATTAATGATTTAACCCTTGTTAATTGTTAATAATTGATTGAGTGTAGTTTGCTGTTTATGGTATTTAATGGTGCCCTACATTTTGCAGGTGTTTGGTGTAGGGTACCTTCCTATGTCCTCACTGAATACTGCCAATGTTAGTCGAAACTTAATCTAGCCATTGGTTTTCTCCTCCTTCTCTCTCCTCTAACCTTCTTCTTTCTGTTGGCTTCACCCTTCTCCTTCCCCTAAGGCCCTCCTCCCTTCCCCCGCCCATCTGTTTGCTACTCTTCTGAAGACTCCGGCACTCTTGCCATGCACAGTGACTTACCTCCATTTTTTAACTTATCATTATAGGTTTCTCATTACTCCTCCAGGGATCATATGGATAGCATATGATCATTTCAAAAAATTACATTAGACCCCTGAGATCTGGCGCTGCTATCGTTCACCCTTCCCCCTACTGATGGGCCCCCTCCCTTCTCTTTTCTCTAACCCTCCCCTCTGGTGGTCTCTTACTCCTCTTACCCGCCTGCTCTCCTAGCTCGCAACTTTATCACTGCTGCTTCCCTCTCCTCCTTGATCCCTTCCCTTTAACCGTGGCCTTCCCTTTGTCCTGTCTATCTCCCACCAGAGCTACTTCCCCATTCTTTCTTTCCCGCTACTCCATCTGCTCCTCTCCATCTTGTCTAAGTCCAGCTCCCTCCTCGTCCCCTAGGTCCTGTTCTCTGACATAGACCTGCGCTACCCCTTACAATTACTGAAGCAACCAATGGGCTATGGTGAACCTCTTCCCCTGGGACCATACCCAAATATGGGATTTTTCATGTTGAAATGTATGCAACTGTACCTAATGTTTTACATATTGTGGGATCCTCTACATATTCTATGCCTTACATGTGCCTATTTGTGATGTGTTTATTAATTAAGACCTAAGAGCACCACTTGTTGTATAACTTATCTATGCATGTCAATTTCCCTTGGAAATTAGGGCTGCCCTAATTCCTTTGATGATATCTGGGGTCTGATATGATGTTACAGTGTAAGCTTGTAGCGAATGTTCCCCTACCCAGAAGCCTTGATCTTCTACAAAGGTACCTCTATTATGCTCTCTCTCTCCCTGAAATCCCAGTTTACTTTCTAATTCCAGGCTTGCTATTGGGAATCACAATTATATGTCCAATCTTATCAGATACTCGCCCAACATGACAAGAAACAAAGATATAGCAAAGGACTACCCTCTACTCCCTCCTGCCTAATTCCCTCTACTTCAACCCTCCCCATGCTCTTCTATTCCCTTTACCTCTTACATTAATCCTCTAAGCTACTTGACCACAGCTCCTTTACCAAGCAGTTACACACTCATACATTGTGCACCGGTGGTGGAGGGGAGCCTCTTGGACCCCCCCCCTTCACTGACCTTCCCTCCCCCCAACCGGGGACTAACTTAGTTGGTACGGTTAGGGATAAATAACTCTATCCTCCGTACCCATTATTTGGCAGAGTGAAGCAGCCTCTGCCCAGCCCGAAGAACCTAACATATTACAGTGTTCATTCTCTACTCCCTCTATTATCTTGACTACTCCCCACTACCCCTTTTTCTATTTTCCCCCTCCCCCCCCCCCTTTTTTTTTTTCCTCCCCAGCTGGCTATGAGACTCGCCACACTAAACGTCCGGGGTCTTAACTCCCCTACCAAACGGAGCCTCCTCCTCAAATTCTTAAAATCTCAACGACTGGATGTTGTGTACATACAGGAGACTCACTGGATGGGACCGAGGGCAGCTGTGTTTCGCCCTAAGGACTTCCCAATCTGTTTATCCTCAACCTTCCACAAAAAGGCCAGGGGAGTTACTATTCTAATTGGTAGACAGGTCTCCTATGAACCTGTATACCTGGAGTCAGACCCCTCGGGCAGATATATAATCTGTGTTTGTCGGCTGGATAATATCCTGCTTACCTTGGTAGCGCTATATTCCCCCAATGTCAACCAAACCAGATTCCTCAACCACCTTCTTGGGAGGGTGAACCGACTGGGGGAAGGACAGGTTATCATAGGTGGAGATTGTAACCTGGTCTGGGACCCGACCAGAGATCGAAAGTCACAGAGAGGGTACCCCCCACACCGGGGAGAGGAACTCTACTCTAACCTCTTTAGAAATGCCGTAACTCAATATTCGTATCATGATGTCTGGAGGGCTTTACATCCAGACGTGGATGATTATACTTACTACTCAGCCCCTTCCCGGTCTTTCTCGAGGCTTGATTATGTCTTTTGCCATTCGAGGACGCTACCTACAGTGGCGGAGGCGAGGATTGTGCCTTGCGCATGGTCAGATCACGATGCAGTGGTCGTGACCTTCACTTTATCTTCCTCCGGGAGCGGCGGATACTCCTGGCGCCTCCCGGAATATCTTCTCGCGGATCCACAGATCCCTCTCTGGCAGAGGGAAATTGAGGAGTTCCTCTGTGCAAATGACACTGGCTCCATATCAGCTCTAACTCTGTGGGCGACGCTTAAGGCCTACCTCCACGGACTCTTCATCCAAAAGGCGTCTGAATCCAAATGGCTCAGAGGAGCCAGCTTGGCTCACCTGTATCATGATTACACTCTCTCCAGGGCTCGGCTCAGGGGTCTCAGATCGGACTCTTTGGTAAGGAAAGTTCAGGCTCTTAAAAAACAGATAGAAACCCAGGAAATGGAAAGGGTTCAGAGAGGGCTCTACTACCTGAAGCAGAGGTACTACCACAAAGGAGACAGGGCGGACAAGCTCCTGGCCCATAAACTCTGACAAAAAACTTTACTAAGTAAAATAGCATACATCACAAGAAATAATCGAAAATTCTACTCTCCCAATGACATTGGAGAAGCTTTCGCTGACTACTACAGCGAACTTTACCAGATCTCCAACGACCCCTCCGCTAGTTTCGCGCCGGTATCAGCCATTTCAGAGTTCCTTCGTGAACTCCAGCTGCCGAAGGTCCCTGAGGACACGATAGAATCCCTGACCGCTCCCATTACGGTGGAAGAGATCGCAACGACGATAAAGAATCTTAAGCCTCATAAATCTCCAGGGCCTGATGGGTTTGACGCCATGTTTTATAAAAAATTTGTGGGCCAACTCGGCCCTCTTCTTACCCGGGCGTTTGGGGAAGCAATGGCTACGGGCAAGTTTCCTCTGGAATTTTTGGAGGCATCAATTATAACCATCCCCAAACCAGGAAAGAATCCTGAGTTCTGCGAGAGTTATCGCCCAATATCTCTCATCAATGGCGATGTGAAACTATATGCGAAAATCTTGGCATCCAGATTGAACAAAATCCTCCCGGTTCTGGTACACCCAGATCAGGTGGGGTTCACCCCGGGACGTCAGGGCTCGGACAACACCAGGCGTCTATTGAATATTTTCTTTGAATCTACTGCTCTCCAAATCCCACTGGTTACCCTGTCACTCGATGCTGAAAAAGCGTTTGACAGGGTCCGGTGGGAGTACATGGTGGAGGTCCTGCGATCCTTCGGTTTCCCTCACGCCTTTATTGAGGCGGTCATGGCTCTTTACTCAGAACCATCTGCTAGGGTGAGAGGAATGGGTTTCGTTTCTAGATCCTTTGCGATTAAGAATGGTACGAGACAGGGGTGCCCCCTGTCCCCACTTTTATTCGCCCTAATGATGGAGCCCCTGGCCGCCAAACTTCGGGTGACCTCTGCTATTCATCCCCTGGTGTTGCATGACATTCCGCAAGTTCTGGCGTTGTTTGCGGATGATTTAACAATCTTTTTGACCGAGCCGGAAGATTCACTACCTGAACTATTTAAAATTCTGTCACAATTTGCCAACCTGACATATTACAAACTTAATTACACTAAAACTGAGGCTTACGCCCTTGGCCTATCTGACTTTACATTTGACTCTCTGAAAGGGGCATACCCGTTCAGGTGGTCTAGAGATAGCCTGAAACACCTGGGGGTTGTCCTCTCCCATAACCCCAAAAGAATTATATCTGATAATTATGGATCTCTCCTTACAGAGTTTCAACAGACGATCGCGGGTTGGAGGGTCGCGGAGGTTTCATGGACGGGTAGGGTCGCGGCAGTGAAAATGCTCATGTTACCCAAACTGATCTACTTTTTCCGGTGTCTCCCGGTTCTCGTTCCAGCATACCTGCTTAATCATTTCCAATCCATTTTTACAAAGTACATATGGAAAGGAGGTCATGTGAGACTCCCATTGACTCAGCTACAGAAGCCTAAGAGACATGGGGGCATGTCAGTCCCCAATGTTTCTCTATACTACAAAGCTGCCATGCTCTCTCATATCACGGCCTGGGGAACCAAAGAGTGCTCCTCAGGGTGGTTTCGGCTAGAGCAGGGATCATTACCAGCGGGCGTGGCCCTAGCCAAGCTCATCTGGATACCAGATCATGCTAAAGTGTTGAGTGCAATCCATAACCGCATAATTAAAACTTGTCTGAAACTCTGGAGAGAGCTGAGGTCCTCTGAACAGGTTGCTCCGCATCCTTCCCCAATACATTCTATCCGAGCCCTTTTACACTGCCTTCCGGATTCCCACCCCGGGAGATGGGAGGTCTTAGAGATCAGATTACTCTCAGATCTATACCAAGGAGATGTACTAGCTATTCCTCCTCACACTTACCCATTAGAGGACTTTCCTCGGGAATTACGCTTCGAATACCTTAGTTTGATATCACTTCTCCTGTCCTGGGGATTCCGGAGATCAAACTTGAGAACTCTCACCAATTGGGAGAGGAGATGGTTGGGGGGTAAATCCCTGCGGGGCACTCTATCCTTCCATTATAGAACCCTTCTTAACACGCCTCACTTCACGAAAACTCAGTCTGTGGTGGCTTGGGAGAGGGACTTGGGGATGGTAACTCCTGATGGAAGATGGCAACGAGCCCTTCAAGACGTAATTGCAGCAGTTCGATGCTCTAACTTGTTTGAACTCTACCTCAAACTTCTGCTTCGGTGGCATTGGGTCCCGACCAGGCTACACAAAATGTACCCCACCCGGTCCTTAGACTGCTGGAGAGGCTGCGAGCGACGTGGAACACATCTGGTGGGAATGTCCCAAATTGGGGCGCTTCTGGGCCCAGGTGACAGCCCTGCTACAGAAGCTGGACCTTCTTGATACTCTCACTAGCGAAACTGCGCTTTTCCATCTTGGACTTCAGAACCTCCCAAAACCATCCCGCCTACTGGGAGTTACTATCCTTTTGGCGGCGAAACTCACCATTGCTAGACAATGGGCGAAACACACCCCGGTCCTTCTAAACTCAGTCCTGGAGTCTATAGACTACATCCAGAAAATGGAAGAGTACGCACTGAGAGTTGAAGGTCGTTATGACCTTTACTGCTCAATCTGGCTCCCTTGGGAAGAATATAGGAGGACTAAAGACCCTAATGAGTAAGCTAACCACCAGCTAGGCGAGTAGTTTGCGGTGAAACTAAATAACTGCCGATTTGGCCGCTCCGCCGAGTGGCCGAGTCTCCTCCCTCCACTTCTCTGCCCTCCCCCCTCCCCCTTTTTTTTTTTTTCTCTTCTCACCCCTCTCTCATACTTTTCTCTGCCAATAGTTCTTCGGGCCACCTAATTCTCCCCCACTACCAAACTGTGTCCATTGGGTGGTTTACACTCAGTAGTTCCTATCTAAACCTCAACAAATCTTAGATGGTCCTATACGCATAAAAACCACTTACTATTCTATGTGATTTCCAATGAGCATCTATGTCTGTGAAAACTAAGTCTCCCGAAGGAACCAGACTGCAGATCCCAAGAGTGGATCTATTTGATATCGTTGACGTTTGTATGTTTTGTTTATTAAAGTTCTAAAACGGGGCAGCATTAGGGTCAACTCCCTGACCTCATCGTCAGTCAGAGAATGTTTGTAACTCTGGGAAGTTAATGACTTGTATTATCACCTACAATACTGTACTTATTGCAATGTTTGTAAACCGAACTTTGTTATTGCCTCAATAAAAATATATTTTATAAAAAAAAAAAAAAAAGGAAACAGAAAATTGCAACATAATGTGAATCTGTAATGGCACTCTGAGGAAGTAGTTGTTTTGTAACAAATGACTACTCACATTTGTTGGAGCTTTCCACTAAGCTCAAGGATATGCACACTCCCACATTATACTAATGGGAAAACAGTACACTAGGCAAAACTTGGATACAAATTTATTTTAAAATATATAAAAGCGTCACATAAGCCTTGATAACACCACAATGTAAGGGTACAAAAGCAGATATGCTGTAACAAATGCTTCAAATCGCCAAACTTGCAAAGAGGTAAATGGATCAGCAGGAGTGCGATAAAACTCAATATAGAACAGTTCAGTTCCGACGTACGTTTCGCTGGTATGCTTTGTCAAGGAATGACATTCCTTGACAAAGCATACCAGCGAAACGTACGTCGGAACTGAACTGTTCTATATTGAGTTTTATCGTGTCTCTACACTAGCCAGGACACCTGGGGGCTTAGCGCTATTGTCTTGCTACTAAAAAGGTTTTGGTTTCAGCGGTCACACTCCTGCTGATCCATTTACCTCTTTGCAAGTTTGGCGATTTGAAGCATTTGTTACAGCATATCTGCTTTTGTACCCTTACATTGTGGTGTTATCAAGGCTTATGTGACGCTTTTATATATTTTAAAATAAATTTGTATCCAAGTTTTGCCTAGTGTACTGTTTTCCCATCAGTATAAAGTGGGAGTGCGCATATCCTTGAGCTTAGTGGAAAGCTCCAACAAATGTGAGTAGTCATTTGTTACAAAACAACTACTTCCTCAAAGTGCCATTACAGATTCACACTATGTTGCAATTTTCTGTTTCCTTTTTTATGGGATCTCACTGAGGAATGCTAACAAGCTGAAAAACTCATCCAGAGGACACATACATATCCTTGATTCAGAACTTTATTTGGTTTTCCTTTTATGATTTTTGTTATCACATTTATTTAAGATTCACAAAACATTGATAAGTCCACCTGGCAGACCAATCATTTCAGGGATTAATTCTCTTACAGCTAACCTCTCCAAATATGTGGATCAATTTTTCCAGAAACATGTTAAAAAACTAAAATCACATCTTAAAGACTCAACACATGTCCTAAAAGATATCCAAAAGATAAAATAGTGTGAACAATATATAAAGGTAACTGTTGATGTATTAGCGTTATACACCAACATTGATCATGACCTAAGAGTAAGAGCTATCAGACACTTTTAAGACGAGGATGAGGATCTACAAGTAGAACAGATACATTTAATTATTGAGTGTATAAATTTTATTCTGAGGAATAATTATTTTAACTTTGATGGCAGTTTTTATCTTCAGTGTAATGGAACAGCAATGGGTACCAAGTTTGAGCCCAGTTAATCTAATTTGTTCATGGGCTGGTTCGAAGAGAATTATATATATGATAGCCCTTGGAGCATGAACTTGGTAAACTACAAAAGATTTATTGATCTTCATACTGTGGAAAGGAGATAAAGAGCTATTAGTTTTATTTTTGGAGGATTTAAATAAAAATGATGTAGTACTGTCCTTTACAAGCGAGGAAAGTAAAGAAAAAAATACTACATATTCTGGATGTTGAAATTAATATAACAAATAATGAATTAAAAAAAACAACTTTTGTACAATTATGTACACGTAGAGAGCTGCGATTTTTAAAAATGGGTACAAAACATTCCTAAAAGTCACTTTATACGAATCAGAAAAACTGTAGCAACCTTGAAGATTACGCTGCTCAATCTCTAATCTTGAAAGAGGTTTCTTGAAAGAGGCTTTAGTGAAGAAGAGGTAGATCTAACAATATTGAAAGTCTGAAAAAAAGATAAGGAACAAAACATACATACTGATAGGACACAAGTTCTGGCTAATAAGGAAGGGGTGGATAGTGACAAAAATTGAGCATACCTTTTGTCATTAAATATTATGAACAATTTAGAAGCATTAAGAATATGTTAAAGAGACACTGGCACCTCATCAGGAAAGACCACATCCTAGGGGATCATGTTAAAAATCCCCATGAAATAGTCTTTAGAAAGGCAATTAATTCTAAAGATCAATTAGCCCCAAGCTAATTGAAGAGAACTAGAATACAAAGAGAAAAGGACCTTTCTGGAGATTATATCAAAGGCTTTTTTCCTTCCCACAAATGTGTGGCATGTAAATTTAGTAATAAAACCAAAAAAGTGACCTCAACTTCTTATAGAAAGGAGTTCCTGATTTATGACACAATAAGATGTTCAAGTAAGGGGGTTGTATATTTGATAGAATGTCCATGCCACAAACAATATTTAGGGCAAACCCAAAGGACATTGAGGGACAGAATTAGGGATCATCTATATAATATAAAAAAGGGGTTTGGTCACCTTTTATCATAACATTTTAAGGAACTATATAATCAAAATTCTAAAGATCTAAAATATTGCGGTGTTAAACTAGTCAAAAAAGACTGGAGAGGAGGTGACCATGAAAGAAAATGATTATACCATGAGGCTAATCTAATTTTTGAGATGGGTACTTTAAAGGGACACTGTACCCAAAAAAATGATTTCATGATTCAGATTGAGCATGAAATTTTAAGCAACTTTCTAATTTACTCCTATTATCAAATTTTCTTCATTCTCTTGGTATCTTTATTTGAAATGCAAGAATGTAAGTTTAGATGCCAGCCCATTTTTGGTGAACAACCTGGGTTGTCCTTGCTGATTGGTGGATAAATTCATCCACCAATAAAAAAGTGCTGTCCAGAGTACTGAAACCAAAAAAAGCTTAGATGCCTTCTTTTTCAAATAATGATAGCAAGAGAAGGAAGAAAAATTGATAATAGGAGTAAATTAGAAAGTTGCTTAAAATTGCATGCTCTTTCTGAATTACAAAAGAAAAAATTTGGGTACAGTGTCCCTTTAACTCTGTTAGGTCTCAATGCAGAACTAGACCTAAACCCCTTTCTTAATGACTGAATCAGACTATCAGGAATAACACGTTTAGGGATCCCATCTTGCCTTATTTAAACTCTGAATTCTTTCTTGGTTTCTTAATGGGACAATCCAAAATTATCTAATAGTCTGCAGTAATTACTATTCCGACTATTTTTACTTTACTAAAACACACATTTCTATCATAGGTTGAACCAGGAATTTAGATTGTTGCCCCCCTCCTGAGTGGTGATAGTCCTGTAATAGTAAATTATTGATGTAGAGAATATATAAATTAATAATGTTTTTAAATAATGTATTTACAAATTGTTGATTTGAAAAATGCTGTATTATTGAAATATTGAAGTCATACTGGACTCAAGTATTATGATTGATATATATATATATATGTATATATATATATATATATATATATATATATATATATATATATATATATATATATATATATATATATATATATATATATATATATATATATATATATATAATATGTATTGAAATAAAGAAGGGCCTGAAAAGTTTAAAGGACTGACTAGCAATAATTGCAATAAAATGGAGGCTATGGCAATAATCCCTTTAAGAGGCGGAGTTTGTGAACATTGAAGCCAACCATGAGCCGGTATAAAAAGATAAATTACTTGGAAAGAAGAGGTACGTCTTGATAAAGGCCTGTCCATGCTTTTCCACAATTTTTGTCCTCAAATCCTCAGACAATTCTTTGCTGCTCTTTCTCTTCTCCATGCTCAGTGTGACACACAGATACACACAACAGAAAGGTTGAGTAATTTTTCACCATTTTAACTGGTTGCCGGTGTGATTTCTATATTGTCAGCACCTGTTAATTGATACAGGTGAGTTTAATTCCAAATTACACAAACATCACAAACTTGGAATGCAATTATTTCTTACAATTTTGTGAAGGTACAAATAATTTTGTCTAGTCCATTTTTGGAGTTTTGAGTGGAATGTGTCAGATTTGTTTGTTTTTTCTCCACTTTTTTGTGTCATACCAATATAAACAAAAGAAATAAACATGAGAATGCCTAAACATTTGTAATTGCAACAATTTTCTGGGCGAAGTGGTGCATTATCTGACAGAAATGCAGGGGTGCCAATAGTTTTGGCCATGACTGTACATATAAATATATATAACCAAAATATAATTTTATATATATATATATATATATATATATAGTTATTTACGAAATAAATAGAACATATTTCACTATATGAAGAACATTGGAATGTGAAATATTCATATTTTATGTCAGGTTAGCACACTTAGTTTAAAGCTATCGGATTTCATGTAGTAAGGGTGTGTTTTCCACTTTTCGTGCTCTATTGAAGTCTATGGGGAATACATTAACACGATTGTGATATTCGAAGTTCGGCTTTTTGCATGCGCCAGGTTAGTGCTTGTGGGAAACTTTTTACTTTCAACTTGTAATACTTGCACCACCAGATGCAGGCAAAAAGCCTCCATCTAGCTAATTTAACACAGGAGCGATACGCTGTGCTCCACTAGTAATCTAGCCCCATATGTGTCAGGGTTCTACCCTGATTCATATGTTATTTGCTGCTTTTTATCTTGGCTGCCATTTTGACTCACCTGTTCTCCTTGCCTGTAAGCAGAGTTTGTAATGCAGCTCACTACTCCCAGGCTTCCTCTTATGGCGAAACTGGAGAACATCATCACAGAGAGACAGGTTGCAGTCCAAGAATGATGATGTCATTACTTCCTATTTAACTGCCTCAGTCCTGTTTGCCATTGCCCTTGCGTTGTCTCTGATCTCTCTGTGAGTTCCTGTCTCTGTGTATACCTGGCTTGTTTGACATCCTTTTTGGTTCCTGATCCCTGGCTAGTTCCTGACTTTGCTGATCTTCATATTTCTGACCTGACTCATCTGACTACTCGCTTTGGCCTCACCCTGCTCGTCTGACTACTTGCTTTGGTTCCTGCCCAGGCTCGTCTGACTATCTGCTCTGGCTTTGACTCCTGGCTTGTAATTTGGCTTTTCGACTTATTTTTTTTGTTATTTTTTTAAATAAAGGTGTGATTAATTTAGCATTGTACGTCTCTGTCTGGTTCCTGGTACCCTGACAATATGTGAATGGATTTAGTACTTAGGGAAAACATTTGCTTTAATATTAATGAGTTACCAACCTGAAATTGCCCAAAGTATTTAGTTGCAGCTAGATTTGATTATATACAAAAGGTATTTTAACTGTGATAATAATATTTTTTAAAAATGATAGTAAATCCTAGCATTTTTGAAACACTAGGATTTACCAGTGGAACAAATAAAGGGGACTTTCAGTTATGAAGTATAAAATACTTCATGCTGAAAGTTCCTTTATTTGTCTGCAGCGTTCGCCATGCTGAGCTCCTCAGGCAGCCCACGGCAGAACGCTATTTATTAGTGAGTTGACGTTTCTGCCTCTTAGTCAATAGCCATGCTGGCCAGCTGGCATTATACTGGATAGCTAGCACTTGATTGGCTAAAATCATCTGCCATGGGCTGCCTCAGGTGCTCAGCGTGGCGAACACTGCAGACAAATAATTGAACTTTCAGCATGAAGTATTTTACACTTCGTGACTGAAAGTGCCATTTATTTGTTGCACTGGTAAATCCTAGAGTTTAAAAAATGCTAGGAGTTACAATCACTTTAAGTTGTACTTCCAAACCTGTGAATCTTCAGTAGTTGAACATGGCTATCCATTGTACAATTACATTTTCTTTTAATGTTTTAAATCTTTTATGGAGGTTGCTAGCGGATAAAACACACAATTAATAAACTGCCAAAATAATAATAGGACGGTAGTCATTCTAATGTCATGACACAAATATTAATGAACATATTCATCCAACGCATATAACTGGATATTGTCAGGAAAAACAAGTTTACACTAATGTTTACACTTGACAAAATAAATTGAAACCTAACTTTTACTTTTTTAATTTCCCTTATGCTTCAAAGGGTCACTCTTGTACGCAGATGAACTACAATAACACTTATGGGACACTGAACCCAATTTTTTTCTTTCATGATTCAGATAGAGCATGCAGTTTTAAGCAGCTTTCCAATTTACTCCTATTATCAATTGTTCTTAGTTCTTGTGCATTTAAGCTTTTTTTGGTTCAGAAATCTGGATAGCACTTTTTTATTTGTGGATGAATGTATCCACCAATCAGCAAGGACAACCCAGGTTGTTCACAAAAAATGGGCCAGCATCTAAACTTACTTTCTTGCATTTCAAATAAAGATACCAAGAGAATGAAGAAAATTTGATAATAGGAGTAAATTAGAAAGTTGCTTAAAATTGCATGCTGTATCTGAATCTGCGGGTGAGATGGGAAAACTACAACTCCCATGCTGCTGCGGGGTGCATCTGGTGATGGTTGAGCCCTCCCTACATGAAATGTTAACCCCTTAAGGACAAGGCCATTTTTCAATTTCTTTCCCTTAAGGACCAGGGCTATTTTTACATTTCTGCTGTGTTTGTGTTTAGCTGTAATTTTCTTCTTACTCTTTTACTGTATCCACATATATTATATATAATTTTTCTCGCCATTAAATGGAATTTCTAAAGATACCATTATTTTCATCATATCTTATACTTTACTATTTACTATAAAATATTTTATAAAATATGAGGAAAAAATGAAAAAAAAAACACACACTTTTTCTAACTTTGACCCCCAAAATCTGTTATCTACAGCCACCAATAAACACCCATGCTAAATAGTTTCTAAATTTTGTCCTGAGTTTAGAAATACCCAATGTTTACATGTTCTTTGCTTTTTTTTTTTACAAGTTATAGGGCAATAAATACAAGTAGCACTTTGCTATTTCCAAACCACTTTTTTTCAAAATTAGCGCTAGTTACATTGGAACACTGATATCTTTCAGGAATCCCTAAATATCCCTTGACATATATATATATATATATATTTATATATATATATATATATATATATATATATATATTTATATATATATATATATATATTTAGAAGACATCCCAAAGTATTTATCTAGGCCCATTTTGTCACGATTTCACCGCCAAATGTGATCAAATAAAAAATATTGTTCACTTTTTCACAAATTTTTCCACAAACTTTAGGTTTCTCACTCAAATTATTTACAAACAACCTGTGCAATTATGGCACAAATGGTTGTAAATGCTTCTCTGGGATCCCCTTTGAAATAGCAGACATATATGGCTTTGGTGTTGCTTTTTGGTAATTAGAAGGCCGCTAAATGCCACTGTGCACCACAGGTGTATTATGCCCAGCAGTGAAGGGGTTAATTAGGGAGCATATAGGGAGCTTTTAGGGTTAATTTTAGCTTTAGGGTAGTGTAGTAGACAACCCAAAGTATTGATCTAGGCCCATTTTGATATATTTCATGCCACCATTTAACTGCCAAATGCGATCGAATAAAAAAAATCGTTAACTTTTTCACTAACTTTGGGTTTCTCACTGAAATTATTTACAAACAGCTTGTGCAATTATGGCACAAATGGTTGCAAATGCTTCTCTGGGATCCCCTTTGTTCAGATATAGCAGACATATATGGCTTTGGTATTACTTTTTGGTAATTAGCAGGCCGCTAAATGCCGCTGCGCACCACACGTGTATTATGCCCAGCAGTGATGGGGTTAATTAGGTAGCTTGTAGGGAGCTTGAAGGGTTAATTTTAGCTTTAGTGTAGAGATCAGCCTCCCACCTGACACATCCCACCCCCTGATCCCTCCCAAACAGCTCTCTTCCCTCCCCCACCCCACAATTGCCCCCACCATCTTAAATACTGGCAGAAAGTCTGCCAGTACTAAAATAAAAGTTTTTTTTTTTATTATTTAAAAAAAAAAAAATATATCATATTCTGCTGTGTAGGATACCCCCTTAGCCCCCAACCTCCCTGATCCCCACCAAAGAGCTCTCTAACCCTCCCCCCACTAACTATTCCCCACCATTTTGGGTACTGGCAGCTGTCTGCCAGTACCCACTTTGCAATAAAATTTTATATTTTGTATAAAAAACTCTCACTTTTTCTGTAGTGTAGCTTCCCCCCTCCCCCTCCCAGATCGCTTTTTAAAAGTAACCCCCCTTCTCCTCTGCCACCCACCAGCCTCTCTCCCACTGCCCAGCACTTTGAATTTTTAAGGGTGCTCTGCTAGATCGCAGGTGTGCGCGACCGCACCCGCCCCTCAACTCCCGCGCGCCAGAAGGAATTTCCCCAGCGATGGGCCACCCACCCGCCTCCCTGAAATGGCTCCCATCCACCAACGATCGGCACTGTGTGCCAAAAAAGGTATTGCAGTGATGCCTCAATAATGAGGCATCACTGCAATACTTTACGACGTACAGGGCAAGTCGCTGGTCTTTAAAGACCAGTTTGTGTGTGACGTACCCTGTACGACATGTATCGTTAAGAGGTTAAACATTAAAAAGTGCTTGCACTCACGGAGCATTTAAAATCTTTTATTCCATATCTGACCTATGACTAAATGCCCGGTGTAGGCACAAAGCACGTCAGGTGTTTTCTTTGTGTCATGCTTCTGTTGGTCAGAAATGGAATTAAAGAATTTTTATAGGACTTTTAATGCATCCTTAATGCAACCTTTTGATTTGTTTCTAAATACTTAATACCCTAATAGTAAAACACATGTGTACAATAGTAGAGTAAAGAGAATAATAGAGGTGATTATACAATGCTATATGCAGAAATTGTCAGGGTTTTTTCACTGTTTGTTTGCCATGTGCTGCTGGCAGCCATTTTACTCACCTCTCTTCCTGACTATGGTGCATTGTGGGGGATGCTGCTCATTTCCTGCACTTCCTTTTATGGCCAGACCGGTGTGCATCATCCATGTGAGACAGCATGCAGTCTCATAATTGTGATGTCATCACTTATTATTTAAAAGGCCTCTGTTTCATATGCTTCGCCTTTGCGTTGTCTCAGACGTGTTTGTGAGAGTTCCTGTGTATTACCTGACTGCCTGACGTCCTTCCTGGTTCCTGATCCCTGGCTTGTTCCTGACTCTGCTGTTTTCCTTGTTCCTGATTCCGGCTCGTCTGACTATTCGCTTTGGCTCCTGACTCGGCTCGTCTGACTACCAGCTCTGGTTTTGACTCCTGGCTTGTTATTTGACTTGTGGACTTTTTATTATTTTTTGCTATTAATAAAGGTGTGATTAGTTTTGCACTTCTCGTCTCAGTCTGATTCTTGGCACCCTGACATTACGCAAAGGCCATGAATCCTGATGGTGCTAATTATCCACCTTTACCTGCCATCATTTCCAGGATGGATGTACAGGATCACTGCTTGGATCAATTTACACTAGCCCTGCAAACCCTGCTGACTCGCACTGCACATTTGGACCAAAGTGTCCCGCAAGTTATGGCTGTTTCCGCTGCTGCGCCTATGCCTACCAGGAGCATGTCCGGTTCTGCACCTCTACCTCAGCGATATGGAGGCGATCATATTCAGTGCAAAGGGTTTTTGAACCAGGTGGGCATTTACTTTGAGATGTTACCTAAGGCGTTTCCCTCTGACAGGTGGGATTTCTCATCTCGTTACTCTCTGACACAGCTCTTCCCTGGGCTAATCCCTTGTGGGAGACTAATAAACCTGTGATTTCAAATTACACTGAATTTATGGCCTCCTTTCGAAGGGTATTTGATGTTCCGGCTCGCTCCTCCTCTGCTGCTAAACGACTCATGTCCATTCGGCAAGGTGCAAGATCTGTTGCTCAGTATGCTATTGAGTTCCGTATGCTTGCCGCAGAGGTAGGTTGGAACAATGAAGCCCTTGTTGCCGCCTTCTTTCATGGGCTCTCTGATGCAATTAAAGACGAAGTTGCTGCCAGAGATTTACCAGAGGATCTCGAGGCATTGGTGTCTTTTTTGATCCTAATTGACATCAGACTAAAAGAGAGGCCCTCTTTCAAGGAGCGCTTGCGGAAGCCTCCTGTTCCGTTGTCTCCTACGTGTTCATTCCCACCCATGCTTCCCTCTCCTTCCATGCCTCCTGGTCCCGAGTCACCAGGTACTGCAGAGCCAATGCAGTTGGGATTCATGCGTCTCTCCACGGCGGAGAGGGCCTTTAGGAGGAGGGAGGGGCTCTGCCTCTATTGTGGGTTACAGGGTCACCTTTTGAAGTCTTGTCCTACACAGCCGGGAAACGCTCACACCTAAGGTCCTGTTGGGGGCAGACCTTGGGTGGTTTATCCTCATCCCCGGAACCGCTTAAGGAGAAACCTTTGGTCACGGTTGTCCTTTCCTGGGTGGACTCCTCCATAGTTACTCAGGCTCTTGTTGACTCTGGTGCTGCGGGCTATTTCATTGACAGTGCTTTTGTATCAAAGCACTCCATTCCTGTTTTGCCTCGGTCTGTTCCGCTTGCTATTGAGGCCATTGAATGCAGGCGCCTTCAGCCCGCACTCGTTACTAACGAGACTGCTCCGTTGTCCATGGCTGTTGGGGCTCTCCATTTTGAAACCCTCCAGTTCCAGGTGATAACCTTTCTGCATTTTCCGGTTGTTCTGGGTTATTCCTGGCTCCAAAAGCACAATCCCAGTCTCGACTGGCGCAGGTCCGAAATTTTTCCACTTGTCTTCAGAAACCAGTTAAAGTCTTGTGCACTTCTTCGGTATCTCAATTGCCAGAGGAGTACGGAGAGTTCCTAGACGTTTTTGAAAAGGTGCATGCTGGTACGTTGCCTCCTCACCAGTCTTATGATTGTGCCATAGAGCCGCAAACCCGGAGCCATTCCTCCTCGGGGACAGGTGTACCCTCTGTCTGTTGCAGAGAATTGTGCTATGGAGGAGTATGTTGCCGATGCTCTGTCGTGGGGGATCATCCGCAAATCCTGCTCTCCTGCAGGGACTGGCTTCTTCTTTGTGAAGAAAAAGGGTGGCGAGTTAAGACCATGCATCGATTATAGGGGTCTTAATCGTCTTACCATTAAGAATGCTTACCCTATTCCGCTCATTACGGAACTCTTTGACCGCCTCAAGGGAGCCACGGTCTTTACTAAACTTGATTTGAGAGGAGAGTACAATCTCATTAGGATTAAGGAGGGCCACGAATGGAAAATAGCATTTAACACCAGGAGCGGGCATTATAAGTATCTTGTAATGCCCTTTGGCCTATGTAATGCTCCTGCTGTTTTTCAGGAATTTATTAATGATGTCCTATGAGATATGTTGCAACAGTGTGTTGTGGTGTACTTAGACGACATCCTCATACAGTCCTCGACACTTGAGGCTCATCGTTCTGATGTTACACGGGTTCTTCAGAGACTACGTGAGAACGGCCTGTTTTGTAAACTCGAGAAATGTGAGTTCCATCAGACTCAAGTAACCTTCCTAGGTTATGTTATCTCAGTTGCAGGGTTCTCCATGGATCCTGACAAGTTATCTGCAGTTCTGCAGTGGTCTCGCCCAGTTGGTCTTCGGTCTATTCAATGTTTTTTGGGGTTCACCAATTACTATAGAAAGTTTATTAAAAATGTTTCTTCCTTGGTTAAACCTATCACAGTCATGACCCGTAAAGAGAATGATCCACTCCATTGGTCACCTACTGCCATTTTGGCACTCAAGAAATGGAGGCATCTTCTCAAAGGTACTAGCGTGCCAGTGCTCATTCTTACTGACCACAAGAATTTAACTTATCTATCTGAAGCAAAATGTTTGTCGCCCCGACAGGCCAGATGGGTGCTATTTTTGTCTCGGTTTAATTATGTGGTCTCCTACCTGCCTGGTAGTAAGAATGTTAGGGCTGATGCCCTCTCTCGACAATTTTTGCCTTTGTCCAAGGAGGAGTCTGTACCTACTCCTGTTATACCTCCTGACCATATTTTGGCTACCATACGTACTAATTTGACTTCTCCCTTGGGGGAGGAGATCCTGGCTGCACAAACCAATGCACCTCCTGAGAAACCTAGTGGTAAGTGTTTTGTTCCTGAGAATCTTCGAACTAAACTTTTGCACACTTACCACTATCCTAAAGCCTCAGGTCACCCAGGCAAGAACCAAATGATTTGGTCTGTCACTTGACAATTCTGGTGGCCAGGTCTTCGTTCTGATGTTGCTGCGTATGTTGCCTCCTGCTCAGTTTGTGCACAGAATAAGACTCCTTGACGTCTTCCTGTGGGTCTTCTTCAACCTATTGCTAATGGTGAGCGTCCTTGGACACATCTTTCCATGGACTTCATTGTCGAGCTCCCTGTTTTCAATGGCAATACTGTTATCCTTATGGTGGTTGACCGTTTTTCTAAAATGTCACATTGCATTCCCTTGATGAAGCTGCCTACTGCTCAGGAGCTTGCTTAAATTTTTGCCCGGGAGGTCTTCCGTTTACATGGGTTACCCAAGGAGATAGTGTCAGACCGGGGTAGCCAGTTTGTCTCCAGATTTTGGCGTTCCTTTTGTGCTCAAATGGGGATCCAGCTTTCCTTCTCCTTGGCATATCACCCTCAACCCAATGGGGCTGCGGAACGGTCTAATCAAGCTCTGGAACATTTCCTCCATTGCTATGTCTCAGATCACCACAATAATTGGTCTGAACTGTTACCTTGGGCACAGTTTGCATGTAATAGTGCTATTAATGCTTCCTCCAAGTTATCCCCATTCATGGCGAATTATGGGTTTCAACCATCCTTGTTGCCCGATTCATTCATGTCTCAGGGTATTCCAGCTTTGGAGGAGCATCTCCGGCAACTCCGTTCCACATGGGTGCAGATTCAGGATTGCCTTCATCGTTCTATGCAGCGCCAAAAGTTCCAGGCTGATCGTAGGCATCTGCCCGCACCTTCCTACCAGGTTGGTGAGAGAGTTTGGCTGTCCTCCCACAACTTGAACCTTCATGTGCCTTCCAATTAATTGGCTCCCCATTATGTTGGTCCTTTTCGAATACTCCGACGGGTTAATCCTGTGGCCTACGCTCTTGACCTTCCTCTTGCTATGC